>NC_135447.1:18861415-18898915 GCF_051991255.1 Vanacampus margaritifer | reverse complement strand
TCTTTAGATAAATTATAATACTCACTGGAAATAAGGGTAAATAAGAGTCCAAGCCTTGGCAATGGCAATTGTCAATGGCAAAATAATCGCTACTCATAGCAGTTGTTGCTCTTTTCCCCTCAACAGCACCAGCAGACGCTACTAAACCAGTTACGAGAGGTCACAGGCACCACAGATGTTCAGCTCCTCCAACAGGCCTTGCAGGTAATTCATTCCGCATTGTAAGTTTTAATTCTTTTTTAATCTGTAATTCATTGAAATTACCAAGATTTTATTTTGACTCAAAAGTACACTTTTTAAGCCTGGTATAGCAATACCTGCCTAATTTTCTGCTGTGCATACTTAGAAATTAAAACCAAATATACAGTATGTCAAAATAAAAAAGCACCTTGTCAGAAATAAATTTGATAAATCACCCATCTTCTGCAGTGGATCTTTATCAGTCAAGTATATGTTTTAAAAAAATCTTCCTTAACTCATTTGCTCCCAAAAATACTTTGCACAGTGGCCACTGAAAGTTCTGGAACTTGAAAACATTTTGACCTTATCTCTCTTATCTATTTGGCAGTATCACTCTTTCCACACTTGTGAGCAGCCATAGTACACAAATGCAGACCCCTAGTGTGCTCCTGTGACCTGTACCATGACTGTCCACAGTCAAACCTAATGCAGAGAGCTGCTGTTTTGCACCTTTTGAGTTTGAGTTGACTACAACTTTTCCTTATCAATCAGGATAATTAGGATGCTTTCGAACATCCTTGTTTGGTTTGGACTACCGTATTTTCACAACCATAAGGCGCACCGTATTATACGGCGCAGCCACAGTTACAGGTGCTATTTCTGTGTTTTACACACACATAAAGCGCACTGCACTATTGGGCGCAGGAACGGTTAAACATACGCTAGCTCAAAACATATGGTAGCATGCTACAATGCTAAAACATATGCTAGTGCTAGAGCAGAGGTGGGCAATCTCGGTCCTCAAGGCCTGGAGTCCTGCAGGTTTTGGAGGTTTCTCACTTCCAACACAAGCTGATTCCAATCAACAGGATCGTTATCAGCCTTATGCAGAGCTTGCTGATGAGCTGATCATATATCAGCTGTGTTGGAGAAGGGCAACATGCAAAACCTGCAGGACTCCGGCCCTCGATTCCCACCTCTGTGCTAGAGCATGTTTTTAAAAAGGCAGCAAGCAGAACAAAACTGAGTTCGGTTGAAGAAACAATGTGAACAGTGAGTTCTGTTGTACTTGAAGTATATAACAATATACTCGCGTTGCTGTTGATCATTCCTAATCCACAAATCCCTCAAAGTCCTCATAATCTTCTGTATCCGAAACAAACAACTGGGCAAATTCTCCATCAAACACGCCGGGCTCCGTCTCATTGTCAGTCAGTCTCGTTGTCGTGTCCTCGGAAATTATGCCGGCTTTTGCATTCGCCCAAGTATTCATGATCCATTGACAAATTGTTGCGTAACTTGCACCGTGGTGCCTCCCAATCTGGGTAAAGCTGTGTTCGCCAGCCTCCAGGAATGATAGCAAGCGCCGCGTTCACTGTCCGAATTTTATTTTTCACAGCGGCGGAGAGATGTGTGCGCATTTGAGTCACAGACATTAGGAAGGAAAGGTGATGCGTGGGAAAAACCAACCTGGTGTCTTTAGCATGTGGTGTGATCTGTTTAGCTACACTGTGTAGCAGGGGCATCACTGGGTTTCATGGAAAGGACAGGGCTGGGCAAACTCGGGGCTTGAGGGCCTGAGTCCTGCAGGTTTGGGATGTTTCCCTTCTCCAACACAGCTGATATATGATCAGCTCATCAGCAAGCTCCACATAAGCCCGATAACGATCCTGTTGATTGAAATCAGCTTATGTTGGAAGAGGGAACCCTCAAAAACCTGCAGGACTTCTGCCCTCGAGGACCGAGTTTGCACGCCCCTGTCCTAGGAAATGCAGAGATGGACAGATATAAAAGGAATACAATAAAAGTTTAAGTCATCATGAGACTTGAAGTGTTATTTCTGTCAGTATTTTAATATGGTACACAAACACATGAAGCATTTTTATATAAATACATATTTACATAGTCTCACTCACAGTAAACAAAAGCCAAGGTCATAGAATGCAGAAAACTCAAGCAAAACCAATGTCTTTATTTGATAAATCTTGTAGACATGATCACAGAGCATACTGAGTGCTAGCCTAGCTTCATTTGAAATGTGACAAAAGTTGTAATGAGCCTAGCAACTATGATGAAGTCTGACATTTGGGCGCAGTTGGCTCTGAGGACGCGGGGAAGATGTTTCATTAAGACCTTCCCATCCACTTTCACCACGGCAAAAATCTCCGCCGTAAGTAAGATTACAATTACTTATATGTCTGCTTATACGTCATAACATCTTCCGATTTCAAAAACAGCGATAAGCCCCATTAAAAAATAAATAAATAATCAAATTTGCTTCAAGGCCTTTGAGACAGCAAACTCACCAAAAACTACATGCACCCAGTGCGACAATATGCTGTTGGCTCTAAGTGCAGTGTCGACTTCCCTCCTTGCCTGCTTTGCACCACTCCGCTCCTCTCCCAGTGAAAATCACAGCCTTTTCCCATTAGCAAATCATGTTTTGTCATATTGTGACATATTGTTGCAATGTCAATTAGTTGTGTGGTGGTTACTGGCCTCAACTTGCATGGCACATTGCAGGTGAGCAATGGAGACCTGGCTGAGGCTGTGGCCTTTCTGACAGAGAAGAATACCAAGGTTTCTCAGCAGGATGAGACCACCTACTATCAGACTTCTCAGGTGTCCAATGACCGATATATCAGCGTGGGTAGCCAAGCAGACTCAAGTAAGCATCTTTGTCTTGCCTAAAAGTGTTAAGTTTAGAGACATTAAACACATGAAATAAACAAAAAAGGGCAATATGAAACTACTATGAAACTACTACCAATAACATAACTATCAGGTTCAGTCAACCTAGAACGTTTAATAAACAGACAAAAAAGGAAGACAAGAGACTTGGATTATTTTTGCTTGCGAGGAGAACGGACAGAGATGTGCACATATCACAATCTCCTACCTGCTTTCAGACACACTCTCCCGAGCTATCTCTTTTTATTTTTTACAGGGCGTTCCCTAGTTACACAGCCGTTGCTGTTTTAAAGGGGAGGGGGTAACATTAAAACCATCGTGGATATGAGTCATTGCACAGATAATAATCTTTTTCTTTGGCGCTCCAACAACAAAATGTTACAGTCCTTATCTTGTGATAAAGGCACAGTTCCTGTTCTGCAGCTGCAGAAGTAGGAGTCATGCTCTTTCTCACGATCTGCTCTTCTTCACAGACAACTTCATGATTCAAACAAGGTTATACTGCTGAATAAATGCTTTGCAATACTTTATGAGTAAATATGGGATAACTTATGTACATTTATTCTAACAATAACCACAATCCTTAGTAGTAACTTTTCTTGCACACCATATTTTCAGTCATTCTGTTTTTGTTTTCGTTTAGATGTAATTGATTTGACTGGTGATGATAAAGATGACCTTCAGAGAGCAATTGCCCTCAGCCTTGCAGAGTCCAACCGGGCATTCAGGGAGACAGGCATCACCGATGAGGAGCAGGCAATCAGCAGGTGGCAGCCACAAATTTAATTTACTACAGGCCCATTAACCAGTTTTTGAATGAGTTAAAATAAGTCCTGGAGAACATGTTATCAGAAAAGTATAATGTAGCAAACATATTGGTATTACCGACATTGGGGGCTATTATGTTATGTTATATTATTAGGTTTTGTTTATACCATTCCTATGTTCTTAGAGTTTTGGAGGCCAGCATAGCAGAGAACAAGGCAAGTCTGAAGCGCACCCATACAGAAGTATGGAGTGATTCACCCAACCCACATGACAGGAAGAGGATAGACAACTGCCCTGTAGGCTTGAAAAATGTTGGCAATACCTGCTGGTTCAGTGCTGTCATTCAGGTGGGCGTACCCAAACACACATGCATGAGCATGCTTTCTAGTCAATCACCTTTGTTTTGCCCATTTTTCCCAAAAAGCAAAAAAAAAAAAAAGATTTATTACTGTACAGTATATATATTACAACGATACGTGTGTAATTTGATACAGTGGTCACGGCATTCTCTCACAGTTGTTGTTAGGCTGACTCCCATCAGCAGCCTGGCCGTGTCCCTCGTAATCAATCTAGGAAGACAAGTTCCGAATCTAGCAACAAATTGAAGCATATTATACTACCACCTTCCTTGTTCATCAATGCATTAACCGCTAATCAAACACTGGTTGTGTCAGGCCAATGGTGACATCACTGGCTTGGCGCAGGGCAGTGGCTTATCATTTGGGGCCCAGAGCAAAAACAGCAAATTCTTTACTTACAGATACCATTTTATAAAACAAATATAAGCATATGTAGTTTTTTTTTTTAAATAACAAAAATATCCTTGCCTGGCCTGGCTATTTGTTTGCAAAGTTACACAAAAACAAAATGCATTTAGTTCATTTACATATCGGTTAAAAGTTTCAAAATGCTACGTGCATTTTAATTAGTTTCATGCAACCTCCCATCAATGCATGTCCTAATATTGTGTGTGTGCGCGTTTTTTTTAAATGTTGCTCAATTTTATTGGTCATTTTGGAAGTTGTAAGCCTTTCGGGTGAATTTACAACAATGCACATTTAGATGGTAGACTTATTAAGATACACACTGAAGGAAAATGTTTTCTAGGCCATGGCCAAGTCAGACCATGTATTGTAAATGAGTTAATGATCAAATTTGATCAGAGCTGAAATATGCCAGCTAAACACTGGACACTATCACATGCTGCCTAACTGCTCGGTAATGTGACTCTGCACCCTTTTAGAAGATGGCACTGTATGAACTCGAGCTTGTTGCTTTTAGAACAAGAAGTGCAGTAAATAACATTCTCCTTTCAAACCATGATCTGAAATGTCTGAAGAGGTGTATGTGCACTTTCTTGGAAAACCTTATCGTTACTTAAAGCAATAATATTCCTTGTCTTATTTTGTCATTCACTTACATCGTAGGTAATTGTCCTACCCGACTGGAGTGTGTTAGTCATTCCTCTGCCATGTTTATGACAGAGTTTGAACCAATATTTAGTTAAAAAAGTTTAATACACCCTGGACTGGTAGCCAGCCACTCATAATCACACCTATAGAGGATTAAGTCTTTATCCCAGTGCTTCTTCACCTGGGTTCGACTGAACACCAGTAAGTCAGTGAGTCAGTCTCAGGGGTCCGGCAGAGGTCAAGACACGCACCCAACTCGTATGATTTGTACAGGTGATCATGCTATAATGGTTGGCCTATGTGTGCTGCAGGGAATTTAGTGAGCTCAGTAGCTGATTTATGGCTGTTGTGATGATACGTCGTGTGATTACTATCGTAATCCCTTCATAATAACTATGTCAAGCAAAAAAGGACGCTTTGGACGAATATGTGCAATATGAATTCACGTTATATTGAAATATGTCATTTTCATTGTATCTGCTGCCACTGGCTTCCATCATAAGAAAACACAGGTGGTTGTTTTAAAGTGCTCTATAAATATGGGATGAATATGGGAAGGGATATGGGGCCTTCCTCAGAAGCTATAAACAGGGACGAAGGAACTTTTCAACATTCCCACCGAAACTAGTCAAGGTAAAAGGAAATAACTTTTTTTGTCGGAAAACTAAAGGACTATGTGCAGAACATGATAACCCCACACACAAGTAGTAGTAGGGCATTCTAACTGCTTATTATTTTCCGATTTTTATGGTTAAAATTTTCCTTCTGGCAGAAATCACTAATGTATCTTCATTCAATTTCCACCCTCAGTCTCTGTTTAACCTGCTTGAGTTCCAGCGGCTGGTGCTCAATTACTCTTCACCAGCCAGGGTCCAAGACCTGCCTCAAAACCAGAAGGTAAGAGGTCTACTGCTTTACTCCTGAAACAATGGAGATGAAGGTGTATGAATTGCAAAGTCAGACCTGAGACGAGCTATACTTTTATGTGTATGTGAAAAAGCAACAAATTTGTTTATTATTAGCAAGATAAGGGATTTTTTTCAAATGTGTTGTACGTATAAACTCGGATTTAATTATTTTATAATTTTGTTGGTGTGTTATGCAACTATGTATAAAGACCTTTTTCAATTTATATCATGGAAAAGTTAATTTCGATAATTCCATTCAAAAAGTATCATACAGTTGGGCTTCCAGCTCATAAAACCCATTAAAACAGGATTTCAAACAATTTGAATACTGTGAATAAATCACCATGTATTCTTTTCAGTGTTTTTACATGGGAGAAGAAAAGGATAGATGGATGAATGGATGGTATTTTTAAAATGATGTAATTCTTCAGTAGTTGGTTGGGAATCCCTAAACCTTAATCACTGCCTCCATAGGCCATGGCATTGCCTGGGGGTCCTGGAAGTCTAGGTTTTGTTGATGCTTGCTGTCAGCTCTTTGTTCTTGAGTCTTGTGGCCATCATTTTCCTCTTGATAATACTGTATTGTGGTCCATCATTTTCCTACTGTAATACTGTATTATCATATTATCATATTAGGGCCACCAGACCCAAAAACAAAGATCTTAGGGAATCCAACCAACTATTAAAGATTGACTTATAATTTTGAAAAACCATCCATCCTTTTTATCCCCATGCAAACCACTGAGAAGTCTTCATGGTGATTTCTTCACAGTATTCAACATTTTTGATATCCTGTTTCCATGGGTGATATGAGTGGGAAGCCCAAATTATGTAAAAATAATTAAAATCACTTAAATTGTGGGCTCTTGATCCTATAATCTATGAAAGTTTGACTTTTTGAATGGAATTATGGAACTACATGAACTTTTCCATCATATTTTTTTTTTTTTGAAAAGGGTCTGTATACCTTTTCCTTTCGGCCTGACCATATTAAGTGGTTCTCTCCCACCTCTCCCTGTCCTCTCTAACTATCTCTAGCAATTGCATACTGTAAGTGTAAATTATACTGCATTAATGTGTTTTTGTAATGACTGCTTAAAATTTTAGTTCAACATTTTTTATTCCCTTATTATAAAACCCCACACTACACTGTATGAAACAATTTACTGCTTATATGTACCCGTACATTAAATTTATATAAACATAGTACACAATTGAGGTTAGCATGCCCTTGTGAGGACAAGCAGCTAAGAAAATGGATGGATGGATGGATGTTGCCATGGACCTCAATAGCCGTTCCATTTTCTCACATGGCCCCTGTGGACGATTAATTGCCCAGTCAAGCCCTAAATTCTTTATTCATGTTGCTTTTACTAGGAACACAGGAACCTTCCCTTCATGCAAGAGCTGAGAACTCTCTTCTCTCTAATGGTTGGGTCTAAGAGGAAATATGTGGATCCGTCACGGGCAGTGGAAATTCTTAAAGACGCCTTTAAGTCCAGTGAGTCACAGCAGGTAAGCCATAACTTGCTAGGCTGCTAGGCTGAATCTTTACAAATAATTAACAGAACAAAATCGCACCTCCTTAATCAATCAATCAAGTTTCGCAATACCACTTAATGGATCGATACTGTGGATCGTGTGAACAAGTATTGTGATATATTGCCAAAATAAATTTTGTCCCAGCCAAATTCGACATGTTGAATCGGCGTTGGGGGATTTGATCACTGTGATTGACTGTTAGCTAGCGAATCAGCGCACGGGACAAGAAGAGAACGTGACGAATGCGGATAAACAGTACTCAACTCAACTTTATGGTTTTTCAGGACAACACACATGAATATTAAAGTCCCTCATCAAGAGGATATGATCATATTTTAGCATGATTTCGGCAAGATTTGCGAAGTCGTTTAAAATGTCCTTATTGTATTTTGGAGGTCAGTAAATGCCACAGCACAGCACAGTGACAGTTTGGGCCAACTTCAAAGAAGGTGGCTTCAAAGATGTTGATCGATATGGTAAATAGACATTGTTTACATTTAAATTTCTTATTAAAAATAGTTGCCGTTCCTCCACCTCGGCCCGATGTCTTTGGAGCGTCAAGTAAACACAGCCAGGTGGTAGTAATTCAATCATAGCGGTGGACTTACCAGCGACAGTCCAGGTCACCGTCAGACCAAGGAAAGGAAAAACTCCCTCAAACGTTTTGTTCGTCAATGACCGCGCATTTAACAGCACCATCCTTGTGGGAGCAGCAGGGGTACATGGCTCTTCCGTCCGGCGCTCTCCTTCAGAAGCTGGAGGTCGGCACGCGGAGGGCAGCACGGCCGAAGCTTTTCGGGTGAGCCGATGATTGTAGCAGCCAGGAGTTGACAGGGTCCAAGATACGCCACAATGGAGTACATCCATGCGTTCGGGAACGAGCAGGGGACGAAGCATGTTCCAGTGCCTGTTTTTGCTTCACCAGTTGGCCGACGCGTTTACCCCGGCGCCTTCGCTTCGCTGTGGAGGAAGTGCGTGAACGCGGAAGAGGTTGGCCGAAATGTCACCCAGGAGCGAGGGCAACGTGTTCTCCCAACCATGCTTGAACATTTGAATGTAGAATGTGTGTCTGGACAGAAAATCGTGAAGATGACTTTGTCTCTTTGGCTCAAGAGAGACCGACATTGTATGATATTACCGTTGAAACGTTTGCCGACAAAGGTATGAAAGCCAAACTATGGTATGACTTGGGGACACGACTGGATTTACTGTTATATATACGATACTGTGCAAATAGCCGGGGGGGTCTGGCGGTCATCGTGGAAGGACATCGTGAGAGGAAAAGGTATGCAATGTTTACGTTTTTATATCCCGCCCCCGTGAAGAGGTTTCCGGTTACCTTTAGGAATAATGACTATTGCCGCAGATGGTATGGAGAGGAATTACTTCTCGCGCATGCGCTAAAGGTACGTAATAGTCTGGGTCGGTCACATTTGACCGACGTCGGATTGGTGTATCTAGGCCTTAACATGTAGTCTTGTTCGCCATGACAACATACTTCTGTCACACATGTATGGCTTATAACTGTAAATCAGTAAGAAATGAAGTGCAGATTATAACAATATTGCAAACAAATTTGTGGCTTGACCACTTCAATATATAACTTCATAACTTTTCATGTTGCATAAAACATGACATGCAAACGCTGCACTTTTTAAACACTGAATGTATCAATAAATAAATTCAATATACATATATATACTTTTTAAACTTAGCAATCTCCAGTCAGTAAACTCACACATGCTAAAATGTAGGAAAAGTAAAATTATACCCGCTTATATGACATAACATTCTCTAGTTGATTTAAAAAACACTAGCATTTAGTAGCAACCCTTGTGGGTGGGTTGCGGGTTGGCGAGTTTCCCATGGTCTTGGCGGGTCTTGAAGGCAACACAGACTTTTGTTTTTTAGTAAGGTAAGCACGTTAAGAGCTGTTGTGTTCTGGTGTGGTTACGGCCGACAGTTACTTGCAAATTGTCATTAACTCTTTGACTGCCAAAAACGTTAAATGACGTTTAGTAAAAACCTACGGAGGGCCGCCAAGGACGTTAACTCTTTTACTGCCAAAGACGTTAAATGACGTTCTGCAAAAACCTTCGGAGGAGCGCCAAAGACGTTAAAAGACGTCCTCCCATTTTTTTATTTTTTTTTTGAAACGGGTGCTGGGAAGGCTTGCGGAGCTGTCCTGAAAGTTTTAAGCAGGTCTCGTGAGCCTAATGACTATTTTTGGCCCCTAGAGGGCAGCGATGACTCTCTTTTGACAAGATCGGGTGGGCGTCAGTAGAGGCGGAGCTAGAGCGTCGAGCAGGAGATCAGAATGGAAAACAAAGGAAAAATGGCGGCCGGTCGCGAGGAGCTCACGCCAGAGACGTTTTTTTCAAAGACCAAAAGCATCGCTAAAAGAGCACATTGTTGACGACGATGATCATCATCGATGATGAAGATGATGGTGACTCCGTGGTTGGAAAGCATTGACGCGGCAGTAGAAGACGTTAGATGGAGCTAGATGGAGGAGGGAACGGGCAATGGCGAGCGTTTGCAAGCAGCTCTACACTTACAAGACAAAAGGCATCGACCAACGCTAAAAGAGTACATTGATGACGACGATGGTCATCATCGATAATGATGAAGGTGAATCCGAGCTTGACGGCGAAATTGGAACCGCTGACGCGGCGGCTATGACGGTGTCGTAACGCGGAGCGCAACCGAGCATGCGCAGGCGGACGTTCGATCGGACGACGGAGAGTGCCCCGAGTCCAATGCATATTCATCGGAGGAAGTGTGTACAGTCTGCTACTTGCTTTTTATTCCCCGGAAAAAAAGGCCGTCAAGAAAGTGTAACGTTTGCACGCAAAACGGACCAATGCGAAAGTGAAAGTAAACTGTGTGCGAGTCCTGGCGTCTCCTTGTACGCAGGAGAGCGTTACAAAAAGAAAAACTGTATTTGAAACATCCACATAATTGTAAGTAGTACCACAGTTGCACACATTTGTAAATAGTTTGCGAAATTGTTTTGTCAAATTGTTACACTGTTGAATGGAAATAAACGCATTTTGCAATCAAAAAACACTTTTTCATTGTTGGTGAAAGCGTTTTACAGAAGTAAAGCACTATTTAGGTGTTTGTGGCATCATTCATGGACAAAAAGAAGTGTACAATTCACTAGAGTGCATGAAATAACATCGTTTCACAAAAAGCTCTTTTTTTCTGTTTTTTGTTTCAAAACAGAGAATTTCGGTGAAAGTAACCATTTTCTATTGTTGATTACTGAAGAACGGAATAAGGTAGAAACAAACTTTTTTTTCTGATGAAAGATGAGAGTCCAATCTTTCATTTGGTAGGATGTGTGTTTCCATAGTCCAAACACAACATTTTCTGTGGACCTTGAAAGATCACTCAAAATGCTTAAATCGGCTGGCACTGGCGACAACCCGTTTTTGAAAACGTCTGGCAGTCAAAGAGTTCAAAGACGTTCTCCAATTTTTTTTTTTTTTTTTTGGGAAACAGGTGGAGGAAAGCCTTGGCCAGCTGTGGTGAAAGTTTCAAGCAGATCTAGTTAGCCTAATGACTATTTTTGGCCCCTAGATGGCAGCAATGACTCTCTTTTGACAAGATTGGGTAGGTGTCAGTAGAAGACGTGAGGCGGAGCTCGAGGGAACAATGGCTGGGGAAGGGAATAGAACATGGCGAGCACATTGATGACGACGATGATCATCATCGATGATGATGATGGTGACTCCAAGGTTGGAAGCATTGACGCGGCAGTAGAAGACGTGAGGCTCCCAGAAGAAAAAAAAAAGAAAAAAAAAAAAGAAGAAGACGTGAGGCGGAGCTAGATGGCTGAAGAAGCGAACAATGGCGACCGGTTGCAAGCAGCTCACATTTGGGAATTTTTTTCAAAGACGAAAGGCATCGACCAACGCTAAAGAGCACATTGATGACGACGATGATCATCATCGATGATGATGATGGTGACTCCGAGGTTGACGCCAAAGTTGGAAGCGCTGATGCGGCGGCTATGACGACGTCATAAAGGTTCACGGGCTAGCGATGCTAACACCGGAAAACGCGGAGCACAACCGAGCACGCTCAGGCGGACGTTCAATCGGACGACGAAGAGTGCCCCGAGTCCAATGCATATTCATCGGAGTAGTGGGTACAGTCTGCTACTTGCTATTCCCCGGAAAAAAAGGCCGTCAAGAAAGTGTAACGTCTGCACGCGAAACGGACAATCGAAGTGAAACGTATCTGTTGTGCAAATGTCTCCTTGAACGCAGGGCAGTGTTACAAAAAGAAAAACTGTATTTGAAACATCCACATAATTGTAAATAGTACCACAGTTGCACACATTTGTAAATAGTTTGTGAAATTTTTTTGTCAAATTGTTACACTGTTGAATGGAAATAAACATATTTTGCAATCTAAAAACACTTTTTCATTGTTGGTGGTAGTGTATTACAGAAGTAAAGCACTATTTAGGTGTTTGTGACAAAAAGAAGTGTAGAATTCACCAGAGTGCATGAAATAACATCGTTTCCCAAAAAGCTCTTTTTCTCCGCTTTTTGTTTCAAAACAGAGCATTTCGGTGAAACTAACAATTTTCTATTGTTGATTACTGAAGAACGGAATAAAGTAGAAACAAACTTTTTTTTCTGATGAAAGATGAGAGTTCAATCTTTCATTTGGTAGTATGTGTGTTTCCATAGTCCAAACACAACATTTTCTGTGGACCTTGAAAGATCAGTCAAAATGCTTAAATAGGCTGGCGCTGGCGACATCCCGTTTCTGAAAACGTCTGGCAGTCAAAGAGTTAAAGAGTTGTTGTTAGTTCGTCGCTTGTCCTGATTAATTCACCAACACTACTATACATGTACATTAAAAGAGGCAGTATGTTGACGATTAGTTATGATGAGCAATAATAATTTCGTCCTTCCTAATTTTCATTCCTGAAATCAGACGACACAACATTTGGCCACATACAGACCTATTTAGCCTCAAAATATGGGACAATTTAGCAGGGCGGTTCCGTTTGCAATTTCACCGGAGGACGTTTTTGGACTGTTATGATGGTTCACACGATAGGTCGAGCAGACACTCAAATTTATCAGCCGCACACTTGCGTGCACACTCATACAAAACGTGCAACACTACGGCAGCCGAAAAGTCATAACACACAATGGTGAAGTTTTGTTTTAAAACCAAGATCAAACAGATTAAACTTGTTAGACACACTCATAGTCTCATGAGACAAAAAAACTCACCAAAAATTACATGCACTTATGGCGTCAGGCTTTAGTTACAGCGGTGACGTTTCTCCTCCCCCCTTTCCCCCTTTCCGCTCTGTTTCAATGAGTATTTAAATCGCAACTTTCACGCTTGTTTTGTTTTGGCAAATCGCAATTATATTTCAAATGCAATATAATCTAATAGTATAATTTAGCCCTAAATTCTGTTTGTCTCTTTTATATTATTTTATGGACCTTCTTTGAGTCTGAATTTTTTATTGATTGATTGATTGATTGATTGATTGATTGATTGAATAGATGAGCTTGTGATGCACTGAATTAAAAGTCGTAACAGCAATAAGATAGTTGAAATGGAAAGGATAGATCAAGAACACTGTAAATTTGTTTCTCAAAAGTATTTTGAGCTTTTAGGTAACTTAAACATATTTTTTCAGCTTCTATATAATGCTAATGTTTAATATTTCTAACCACCTGGTTGTGCCTTCTCTTTACTTCTCCAGCATTTACTGCAAGTGTTCTTTTTGCTAACTCAGCCCCAGTGACTGTGGGACACTTAACCTTTCTTATCTGTAACAATTAATCCTCAAACCCACATCATCTCTTGCTGAACTATGCAAAAGCACATCCTACAATGTGAGGCCCTCATGTCAGCGTATAAAATACTTTGGTTCGTCTCCTTACATAAGCAGTTACACTAAGCCAGTGTCTTTGTAGCTGTTAACTGGGGTCAAGCACATGGCCTCTCCACTCATCAGTCATGTCACTTTGCTTAGTATTTGTCAGGTTAGGTATGCATTGACCCAAATCAGCAGGCAGTCCTGAGGTCTACGATGGCCACGGGATGTTCACGTTTCTTTGAAATTCAGCAATTTGTGGACTCCTCTGTGAAGATGAGTCATCTCAAATCTTGAGCTTAGGGCCTAGCAGCCGACGACTTGAATTATTTGACCTGCTTGCCTCTTATCTCGGCTGACAATGCAAAAGTAGTTATGTACAGTGTAGATCATGCTCTACACTGAAAATAATTCTCATGTAAATTTACAGTAAATTACTGGCAGCAGGGTTGCCAACTTGTTACTGTTTGTTGTTTTATAGTCTGTGAACCATTAGCAATTTAACAATAAATTGTTGTAATTACTGATTTCACTAAATTACAGTAGAATGCTGTTTTTATTTTTGACAGTAAAATACTGGCAGCTGTTTTGCCAGCTTGTTACTGTTATTTTACAGCCTGCAGCTGTTATCAACTTAACAGTAAATTACTGTAGTTTCATTGTTTACAGTGAAGTACTGGTAGCAGTGTTGCCATAATTTTACAGGCTTTTACTATATGCATATATTGTACTTTTCTACCTTAGTTACTCAAAGTGCTTTAACACTCCTTCCTCAATTTACCGGCATCAGGAACTACTGCGGTCAGTATCTTGCTCAGGGACACTTCGATAACATGGTCACAAGTGTTGAGGATCGAACAGACAACCTTCGGGAAGGGAGACGACAACTCTACCACCGAGCCATGCCGCCCCATGCACTTGAGTAATTGACTACAGTTACTACTCCGATAGCACTTGAAGTTACTTTGTAGACCAATCTTGCTCCATCTTGCAAATAACATTTGAGAGAGAAAAAGAGGTTTAAGTAGAGATTAAGTGGCATCACCTCTCCACACATTAAGCAGGTACAACTCAATGCCAGCAGGATGCAGCAGTGAGAAAAAATTTGACAAGTCTGGTCAAAAACAACACAGTTCACAGTTGCCAATCTCACACATCATCATCACACGTATTATATTGTAAAACTAATGCCTAATGTCAAATATTATAGTACTCACTAAAGTCACAAAAAATAGCCATCCCCATTATAGGACACATAAGAGTGGAGAACTCAGATATTGAACATAGTGAAATGCATTGTGGGAGTATTCAAATTCCCATTCCGGGGGGCGTGAGGGCGTGACATTGTTGTTTTGTTTTTATTTGTTAATTTTTCCTTTCGGACAATCATTGTGACAATTTACAACATTAAATTTTCACATACAATTACACCCGAAAAGAAAAAGGGCTGACGAGATGAAGCCAAAGCTCATTAATTCCTGTCCCCAGAATACTGTAACGAATATTGCCCGTCACTCTAAATTTTTCCATTTTATTTGCCTTTTTAAACATTTCCTCCTGGGGAATGTGTGTGCGTGTCTTAACTCTGTGTTTTCAGTTCAAAAAGGACTCTTTGAGTTTCCCTCCAGCAGGGACTGGATTTCGTTTTATAACCCCCAGGAAAGGCATACCATAGCGATAAGACTGCTTATCAGTCCCCAGACCATATTTTATGGTCTGGTCTATCCACAGGAATTAGCCATGTGTTTTTTTGGAAACAGTGCCCCTTGGAAGTTATATGGTACAACAGTGCCCTCCAGCGGTCACCATCGGTTATCGTCAAGAATCCTGCCGCTCCTAATTAATCTGAAGTCTACATAATTCGGTACATACACGGACTCTATGTAGTTGACTGACATCAAGTGACTCCTGTTGTTTATCTTTGTACACAACCTGTATGTCTATCTCAAATGAATGATGTGTGTAATTTCTGTAGCCACCTAAGTTGAGCTAATTAGTAAGCTTAGCAGATTCAATAACTTTATGATTGCGATAATGTTTGAAATGTGTTCAGAATGGTAAATGAAGCATCTGGCTTGTCAATTCTGATAAAAAAATGATCAAATACTATCCCAAAAGCTTGGTCTCAGTCGACCAAGTCTGCTTCATGCGCACGGAAGAGGTGGGACCAAACTGCCGGCCCTCTGGGACAGAGTTTAAAAGCCAGCGCCCGAAAGAACTTCTCTCTCTTCCCCTCTCCTTCACCCTATGAACTGCTCAAGGACTGTTCCCCTCCTGCTCTCTTCCCTGCCTGCTCGTCACCTCTTGTCTGGCCCCATGAACTTTTCCTGATCATCACTAGAAACGTGGTCGCTGAGGGTGACCCTACGGCTTCTTTCGTTGAGCCCGTACTTGAGCCACAGCGCGCGCGTCTGTTCCTGCGGAGAGCTGACCCACCTACCTTCCGCTCTCGGAATCACGCAGCGCCCCGCCGACCCGGTTCCACTACGGCTGTTAGGCACCGAGCCGCTGCACGCCAGCGACCCCTTTTCTGCCCCAGCTGTGCGCTCGAGACGTCCTGCCTGCGGCCTCTCAACCGCGCAAGCACATCACCACCAACCAGGACGTGCGCCAGCCAAGGACCTGCCGTGAACTTCAAACCACGCGTGCATCACCGACCAGCAGCCAGAGACTCCCGGGCAGCATTCCAGCTGGACGTGCGCCAGCCCAAGGACCTGCCGCGGCCTTCACACCGCGCGTGCACCTCGCCACCAACCGGAGACCTGGTGCAGCATTCCAGCATTCAACCGAGGATCGACGCTCGTCGAGTCTCTCTCTCTCTCTCTCTCTCTCTCGCTCTCGCTCTCGCTCTCCCTCTCCCTCTCCCTCTCCCTATCGCTCTCCCTCCCTCCCTCCCTCTCCCGTGCGACTGAACCAGTCCGTAAATTGCACCTTCATTGCAATCTGACCATATACTACTGGTTTAACGCTTTTATTCAAACATAAAAGGATTGACAGGTCAAAACGCATCCATCTTTATCCCCCATCTACCTTTTTCAATCCTCTTTTTATCTTAGTTACTTAGGTTGCATGTTTTCTTTTTATCTTTGATTAGCATTTTTATTCCGTTTCATTAATAGGTTAGGCTGTGACTGATGAATGTGTGTGTTTACTAAATACATTTGTTGTCCAAAAAATCAATTTTTGCCAAATCATTTGTCTTTACTGAGTGGATTAGTAATTCTCTTATGAAAGCAAAGAACTCCATGATTAACTAAAGTAGCAACTTCAGATTATGAATACTTGATAATAGGATTTTTATTGTTTATTTTGCTCCTACAAACAAGTCAACGTGGTGCCCCAGAGGTTGCTGAGGAAATTACAACTCCTCTCAGTACCGTCTAAATTTCTCATAAGCCATCACGGCAACCCAAATAATCGCTACAATACATTAGGACGCAGATAATCAAGATGGTAATTTGTCAATATCTAGTTGAGTAATTATCAAGTTGTTGTTTGATTCCAAAAGTTCATCTTCCCAGTAGTATTTGCTGATCAAACTTTTATTAGTTCCCTTGTTGTTCTGTTCGGTCCAGTAGCATTGGATAGTTGAGGATAAATGGTAGCCCGTGTCCAGCCACACCCGTCAGTCGTTTTTTTCCTCATCTCGATTCCTGTTCACCGGTGCTTTACGTCATGCAATCCTCTCCAGATTGCTCAGTTTTGTAGGCATGTCCATTCCCATTCTGGTCGTGGCGATGTTGGCTGCAGCTAGGTCATTCCTCACCCGTGACATGTTGTCACAGTTCTTGGACAGTTCGGCTTGCACTCCAGTAATAGTGCTCACAGCCACAGTGGCCATTTCCACTGCTTTTTTTGCCCATCCTCCATTTTCCTCAGTATCCGATGATGCCAGAGGGCTCCAATCCCTAGCAGAAGCATCCCAGCCACCAGCGTGACGAACAGGTAGAGATCTTCAGCGTCTTCATCTTCAAATGAGGCTAGACACAGTGGCCGCCATCTTCCCCAATTATCCTCTGCATATCCAGACATGAAAGTTCCACCCGGACATGAGCGATGACCAGGTCCAGTTCTCATCGTAGAGAAGATCTTGTCCAGAGCACTTAAAGACCAGTTCACTAGTTCCATGTTGATGTACAGACTAGAGTAAAAGAAAATTCAGCAGTCAGAAAAGCTGCTATTCGCAAGAGGCGGAATCCCAAATGACTATCAATCATTAGGGATAGCTTACACATTTGAACCGGTACTGTTCCAATACTCGGTACCTGGGAATTGATACCGGTACTCAACGGTACCAATTTTCGGTACTTTTGTACTCTCTCTCTTTTTATTATTTATTTTTTTGTGAAATGTTATCTATTGATATATTTGAGTGGTAGCAAATGTTCATCATTGTTTATTTAATAATAAAATCTTTTTAAAAAACAACTTAACAACTACCTTTCAATATGCAAAACTTGAAAAATAAAAAATAAAATAAAATTTAATTCAAATGAGCCAGAGAGGAATATTAAAAATAAAGGTTTAACATTTTACAATTACTTAAGTTTAATTATTAAACATAAGTTAATATTACAAAAAAACAAAATGTGATTCTAAGTTATGTGCAATGAACAACAGTAAATATGTAAATTAATAATAATTGATGCAGTTGTACAGTTCATTTTCAAGGACCTAAAGCCTGCGCGCGATGAGCTCGAAGTTTGAACCCACATTGGACTCAAATATTTAAAAAATGACAGTTGGAAAAGGACATGACATGAACAAAGAGAATAATTTGATTTAAATTAATAATTTGAATGTACCCGACATGGCCTGTAATGCTCGCTACATTTTGGCCACATTCTTTTGCTATTTTAAATACGGTCAACACTAGTATATCCAAATTACAATGTCTATATACCTTAACAATGATAAAGCTGTGTACATTCCAGCATGATTCCATTTGGTGGGGGAAGACCGCCGTCGACACCTCCCTCAGCCGTGCGCTGATTGTGCCCGGACATTGCAGCTTTCGCCTGTCACAGAGGCTTTCGTACTTCATAAACTATGTTTGTTTGGCGGCGCATGTAGGCGTCCCCGCGCCGTTTGCGGCGGTCGGTCTCAGCCAAGCCGCCGCCGGCACCCACTCTCTGCCCGTCACTACCGCTGGCCGGGCTCCCGCGAGCCCCGACCGCACCCTCGGCCTGGTTCTTCGCACGTGAAATCCTTTTATAATTAACCCCCCAGCGCAATAGGTCAGGTAAGGCAGGATTAATGCACATTATATTATTTGAAGTGCCTTCTGATTTAACACATTTTGATCTCTAAATAAGATGGATATACTTCTGGCTATTTTTTTTGTTGTTGACTTATGTGAGTATTCCACGTTAACACGTCATCAATTATTATTCCCAATATCTTGTGTTCTCTAACACGTTGGCTATTTACATTGCTTACTCGAATGTTTATCATTTGTTTAAGACCTTTTTTGCCAAATAGCATAAATCTGGTCTTGTTAAGATTTAGGGACAATTTGTTTTCATTAAACCATTGTAGTAGCTTGTACAATTCTTCATTTACAGTTTGGACTAGCTTGTGTAAATGCTCACCTGCACAGAAAATATTTGTGTCATCAGCAAAAAGTAAAATTTTTAAAACTTTAGAGACCTTATACATGTCATTTATGTATAGTATTAAACAATTTAGGGGCCAAAACTGAGCCCTGGGATACACCACATATGACTTCCAGTCTATTCGACATGCTCCCTCCGATTGTCACATATTGATATCTTTTGGTTAAGTAGCTTCGTATCCAGTCTAACACTACACCTCTAATTCCAATTCTCTCTAATTTTTTCAGTTCATTTACTTTATCAAATACTTTTTTTAGATCAAGGAAAATTCCAATAGAATATAATTCTTAATCAATGGCATCGGTAATGATTTCCATGGATTCAGTCAAAGCTTGTGCGGTAGAATGACTTTTCTTAAAACATACTGACTATCGTATAATTAGGGATGGATACCGAAGACGATACTTTTTGTGGTATGGATTGATTTTGGTCAGTACTTCTGAGCACCAAGTCACGTAAAATCAAACAATGCTGTGTTTCGGTTCTAAGCACGTGGTTTTAAGTTATGACTGTGCGGGAGTATGTGAGTTGCCGGTTTTCCATGATGCACTTAAACGCAGTATTATACGTACCCGGTGTACTGATAGAAGAACTAGGCCGAGGGCGCGGTCGGGGCTTGCGGGTAGCCCGGCTGGTCCGGAGCCAGCGGCTCCGGCGGTGGCTCAGCTGAGAGACCGACCACCACATATATGAGCTAGGGGCAGTAGAATTTTGTTTATTATTAGCTTAATTAGTTTCATATTGATGCCTTGTGTGTCAGTAGATGATTGGCTGCACATTTTGCATCCAGGTGTCTTATCTCAGTGTCCTTCACTGGTTCCAAAAACATTGAGTGCAAGTTTCGTGCTTGATTGTTTTCAAACTGAGTCCCGGCATTGGAGTCAGGGATAATTTTTGCTAGGTCAAGACCAACAGATACAAAAAAATTATTTAAGTTATTTGCGATTTCTTTCATGTTCACTACTTTCATATTATTAGCATAAAAGTAGTCGGGATAAAATGGCTTAGCCTTTTCTTTCTTTATAATCTCGTTCATGATATCCCATAGTTTGCAAGTGGGCGGCCTAGTTTTAATGCCGGTAATGATAATATCTTTGATGCGTGAATTTTGATCAAGCTCCAGTGTCAGTTTCTTTAAGTCAGCAATGTGCCAATCTTTTTATTTCATCGCATTCTTCGGGTCCTGATTCTCAATCCGCAGCTGTTGTATTTCTTTCAGAAGCTCTTGGTTTTAGTTTTGATTTAGATCCACCTTTTGGATCAATTCCAGCATCTTCTTACTCATTTCAGAATTGGTGCGCTCCAATTTGAGCATAGAAGTCTTTAAATCCTCTATCTCGTCTACTCTTTTCCCACTAGGCATGTTGAATAAAAATAATGAAGTTGTTATCACAACTAGCGCCGCAGGAGTGAAAGTGAACTCAAGTCACGTGTGTATCCAAAACATCAATGGAGGATGGAGAGAGATTTTGTTTTCAAGATGGAAGTACAGTCACTATTTTGACTATATTCAGTTAAAAACAAAAATATTCAATCTTAACTATTAATAGCAAATAGGGCTTATTAGGTGTGCTTAGTGCAGTGTCTCACTTCATTTTCAACTCAATCACAGGTTGCAACATTGATATGGTGGTATATTACTGTATTTAATTTTTCCCGATTGCGTTGAAGTTGGTTTTCAATAAATGTACCTGATTTGTTATTTTATTCAAAGTTGTCGCATCTAAATTGTTGTATTATAAACTCTATTTTTGTATTCTGTAAGTCAGTCCATATTTGGTTATTTGGGTTTATTGCGTATTCATCCGTCAGTTGTTTAATTTTATCTTCCAAGTCTTTTTCAAATTTTTGATCCGGTTTCTTTTTTTAAGATGAATATGATATAATTTTACCTCTAATTACCGCTTTCCCAGCTTCCCAGAGAAGAGACAGAGATAAGTCTGGAGAGTCATTTATTTCCGAAAAGTCTGCCCACTCTCTTCTTATAATTTTGTCAAACTCTGCGTCATTTAGCAGTGAGATGTTAAAACGTCATGTCGGGGGTGGTTTAAAGGTATAATCAACTGGTACGGTAAGGGAGACTGGTGCATGGTCGCTAATAATAATAGGATGTATTTTTGTACCAATTTTATCAGCAATAAAATTATTTGTAAGAAAAAAAAAAATCTTGAAAAAGACCGGTGTACCGCAGAAAAGAAGGTCAATTCCTTCTTAGTCGGGTTTTTAAGTCAAGGCCAAAATCATCCATATATTCCCCCTATTACTTTAGTAGATTGTAATCGCCTTATATATGTTGTATTAATAAAACAATCTATGAATGGATTTAAGACTGTGTTAAAGTCTCCTTCAATAATAATAGTAGAGTTCGCTGCTAAATCAAACAGCTGAGAGAAAAATGCATGGAAAAAGGCCGGATCATCATTATTCATCATTATTAGGGGCATATAAATTAACAAGTGTATATATTTTATTGAATGTAGTCACCTGAATAATAAAGTATCGGCCCTCTGGGTCTGTTACTGTATTATTTAGAGTATAAAGAATAAATTCTTATGTATGAGTATACAGACTCCTCTTTGTCTACTGTTATAAAGGGCAGAGTACACTTGAATAAAATTCTTGTCAATAAGTAATTTTTCTTCAGATTTTTGTAGGTGGGTTTCTTGTAGGCAACAAATATCTGCTTTTAATTTTAAGAGATGGTCTAATTTTAAAAAAATTTTTTTTGTCTGTGAGCGACCGCCACACACATTCCAGGAGAGCAGAACAAATTTATGCATACAAACAATATAAACTCAGTCCTGTGTATATATCTGTATAGGCTACTTGTTAATATTGGCATGCTATAGGATAGAATCAAAGTGGTTAGGTGGTTTATGTGATTTGCGTGAAATGAGAGGTGACATGTAAGTGAATAAAACAGTGAAAAAATGGAGGTAGATGTGAAGGAAATTGGCGGGGGATTAAACATGTAACAATACACCAGTAAATGGTAACCTAAACGAGATTTTTTCTTTAAATATATTTTCGATATAGTTATGTATTAATATTATATTTGTAATATAGCCTATACATAATAAATATTCATATTTAAGATTTTATAACCACATATATATGTATGTATCTAATAATCAAACAAAGTTCAGTTCCACCAATGCCAATGGAGTGAATGGAGTTGGGGTTCCGTAATAATTGGCCATCGATGTATAGCTTATCAACGACCATCGTAGTCCGTTTACCCTGCTGCGTATAGCTTATCAACGACCATCGTAGTCCGTTTACCCTGCTGCTTATTTTGTCTCATTATGGGAAATAGTACCTTTCGCCGCTCATTAATCTCTCTCGGGAATTGGTCATTCATCCCGAAAGAGGTCCTTTTAAGATCCTGTCCTTTACTTTTAACAAATACTTTCTGTTTAAAATGCTCAAACTTAGCTATAATAGGACGGGGTTTGTTGCCCCTACGGGCTCCAAGCCGATGTACACGGTGAAAAGAGATATTATTGACCGTCTCCTGAGAAATTTTTAACAACGTCGTCATAATTTTTTTTTATCTCGGCCTCTGGATTGTCAGAGGGGTTCTCGGATATGCCTGAGAATATTAGATTATCCCGCATGCTATGGGATTGGACATCCAGAACCGTTTCGTTTAACGGTTTATTCTCCTTTTTAATTGTCTCCAACTCGGCTGAAACATCCGCGAGCGAAGAGCGTAACTCGGCATTATCTCGTTGGAGGTCACTTACCTGTTGGCCGACAAATTCCAAACTCACCTTTAATTCCTTGACGTCCTCGCGGATTAGGCAGTGGACATCTACTTTTTTGTTTATGGAGTCCAGCATACTGACTGACCGAGACGTCCGTAGTAGCGGGATCATCCGTGTCATTTTTTCTCTTCTTGGAAAGTTTCTCGTAGGAAGGATCCTCCATCGCGCAGCTGTAAAAGTATCCGTTGATGAAACGTTCAAGGTCCTCATCTAATATGCTTATCCCTCCTTCTTTCTCCCACATTGTCTTTACATGCTTAGTTGAATGTGTATTATGACTTGTCAGCTATTTATACCAGAAGGAAATAAGAGAATTAGTTGTTCTTGCTTCGTAAGAGTTTCTAAACAGTTGCAATAAATCCTTATTCATCTCAGGCACCACAGTGACATTTAAATATCGATACAAATCCTGCCTCTCCAAAGAATATGTATGTGCAAGCGTCTCAAAGCTGATCACTTTCCCAACCTTAAGTGTAATAAAGTTTTAATGGAAAACAGCAATTTGTTACAGTGTACTGCTCTTTGTACTGAATGTTTTTTCTTTACTTTATAGCAGGATGTGAGTGAGTTCACACACAAGCTCCTGGACTGGCTGGAGGATGCCTTCCAAATGAAGACTGAAGAAGACGGGTAACTGTCAAGTTTTAAACAGATAATAAACTGCCCATTAGTTATCTATAATTAAGGCATGTTTGTTGTTTGTATGCACCTCTGGTCTACATGTTTGTGAGCATATGTTGTCACTTTCAGGGAAGAGGATAAGCCAAAGAACCCTATGGTGGAGCTTTTTTACGGACGATTCCTTGCCGTAGGTGTCCTGGAAGGTGAGATGAGGTGTCAAATTGAAATCGATAAAAAGCAAAAGTGTGAAGTTGTCAGAGAAAGAGTTGGAGCGGTTTGATTGCAGTCACCATAAAACACGTCTTTGCCCCTGGTAATGAAAGGTGACCTTGTCATAATGAGATGCTCTCAATGTAGAGGAGTGCTGATGCATTGATCGTGGAAGACCTTGACATCTGATTGACATTGTGCTTATTATGCATGACAATAGTGGCCCAGAGCCATCAAAACATGGGCCAATGGGCTCTGCTGTTCATAAATTGAACTTAATGCCACATCTGCATGTCTGCTAGCAACTCCTGCTTGCTTTGTTTTATTGGCTTCTCATTGTTGTAGTGTAAACAGCTGTGCAAGAGACCGTGATGAATTAGTGCCTTGCTGAACAAGAGAAAATCACATGTGGGGAGACTCTGTGCTTGACCTAACTTTTGTTTCCATCTCATAGCACAGACTGCTGTTATCTTACGCTTATATTCAGCAATTGTCTGATGTGAACTTGTCTGCGTGTGTGCAATTCCCTAGGTAAAAAATTTGAGAACACGGAGCTGTTTGGCCAGTACCCGCTGCAGGTGAATGGCTTCAAGGATCTCCACGAGTGTCTTGAGGCAGCAATGATCGAAGGGGAGATTGAATCCCTACACTTTGCAGAGAACTCTGCCAGGTCTGGACAAGAGGTCAGTGTCATGAAGCAATGTCCTTAAATATAGTGTAACTTTTGTGTACAAAAAAGTAAAATTTAATCTAGAGAAGCATACAAATCTTTTTGCATATCTGTTGATGCACAAAGCAACTGATGCTCAATTATTCAAGCATTTAGTCGATTAATTAATCAATCAGAGGTTCTTGAGTTCTTAATTAACCCTGAATCCTAACCTTTCATCGCACCTATATACTTGGGACTATTCTATTCTATGTAGTTGACAATATGGAGATGATTTTTTTTTTTTCAACATAAATGTGCCAGAATGTACAAGCAAGGTACAGTCAATGTGAAACGTATCTACTGCGCTTCACTTTTTCCACATTTTATGTTAACAGCATCATTCCAAAATAGAATAAACTACCTCTTTCCCCTCAAAATTAATGGCAATAAAGGCAATCTGAAAAAATAATGAAAACTAAACAATCGTACTTAAGATTCGTTTCCTCTAGGATTTTTTTTCAGGAGCGGGGGCAGGCATTCTGGCGGTGTAAACAAATGACACTTGACTGCAGATTTTACTTACCGTCTGTTTAACTTGGAAAATCTACATTGAGTTATCTCAAGCTAATAACTTACGTTTACCTCTTCTCCGGTCGGTAATTTGCTATTTTATGTTTATTTGTATTGTAATTTGGCAATTTGCTCCTCTGACTTTGCCTTGTCAGGCGTCAGCTGTCGCCTAGGTGCTTGACGTGCTTGATGACCATGTCCCCAAACAAGGGGGGGGGGGGGATTTACTCGATGTTCGAAACGCAAGTGTCATTCAAATGAGCATTTTCATACTGAGCAAGATAGTTGTATTAAGTTTAGTGCTCAACGAAAAAAAAGTGTCAATTTGAAGGAGTGGCGGGTGGCCACTCCTAAAGGAATGTTGAGGAAACACTGCCTAAGTATTTACAGCCTTTGCCACCAAACTCAAAATTAAGCTCAGGTTAATCCTGTTCCCACTAATCATCCTTCAAAGGTCCCTACAGCTTAAAGAAACACTAAGGAACTTTTCAACCTTCATAAAATATTTTCATAACTCTTCTGATAAAACATCGTCTTAGTTAGTTACAACTAGTTTGTACCCTTGTACCCTTGAGGGGGTCTGTAATGATTTTACTGACTTGAAGCAACTTTGAGGGTGGCAGAAATCCTGCCGTACAAAGAAACTGCACATGCTTTACGGCAGTGGTGTCCAAACGCAGTCCTCGAGGGCCGAAGTCCTGCAGGTTTTGAATGTTTCTCTTCTCCAACACACCTAAAGCTCATCAGAAAGCTGATCCTGTTCATTGGAATAGATGCGTTGGAGCAAGGAAACATCCAAAACCTTGAGGACCGTGTTTGGACACTACTGCTTTACGGCATACAGTACGTCACTTCCCCCTTTCCCTATTTGTTACAAAGATGGAAGTAGATTCTAACGTCTACACGTGATTGCTGCTATCATGGCAGAAGCTTCGAAACAACCAAAGTGTTTTGTCTGAGAAGAGAAGGAAAAAAAAGGAGGCTACCCGGATAAAAGGACAGTCAAGTATCAACATTGGCCCAGCTTTCACTCACTGACGTGAGCTCAGACAAGGCCTCATGGGAAATGTGGTCTTCTTGGAGTCTGTGATATAATGTGTTTTGTATTTTCAATAAATTTGCACTCAAAAAAAGTTATCACGTTTTCGTTAATGGGTGTCGTGCATAGATTTTTTTTTGGGGGGGGGGGGGGATTTATTCCATTTTGGGATGAGGTTGTAACATAAGTAAATGGGGAAAAAGTGAAACAATGAAACACTGAATACTTTCCGGACTCAATGTAAAAGTTGTGAGAGAGCATGAGAGTGATTGATATAATGGTGCACCTTACACATTGCACATAAATACAACCACATCAGGTAGAAACTGGTTAGAAATAAATTAATGTGTTGCTGGTGTTGCTTTCAGTCCATCAAAAAACTCCCAAGTTGCTGTTAAAAGCAAAATACTGCATAAATTAAGGCAGATATTTTGAGCCTGATAGAGGTTTGTGAAATTCAAATTGCACAACTTGCAACAATCAGACCTGATGAAGCCCAGAAACATCTCCCAGAATCAGCACAACATTGTTTTCTTTCAGCACTGGTTCACAGAACTCCCTCCTGTGTTGACCTTCGAGCTTTCAAGATTTGAGTTTAACCAAGCACTAGGACGGCCTGAGAAGATACACAACAAGCTTGAGTTCCCCTCCATGCTCTACATGGATAGGTGATATACATTTACTTATTTAGTACTTATTGCTGTGGTAACAATTCCAAAATGATCTGATTTTCTCTGATGTATTTGTTAGATACATGGACAGAAACCGAGAAATAACCAGAATCAAGAGAGAGGAAATCAGAAGGCTAAAAGAACATTTGACACTACTCCAGCAGAGATTGGAAAGGTCTCCATATATATATATATATATATATATATATATATATATATATATATATATATATATATATATATATATATATATATATATATATTAGTATTTTTTGGTACATTTTTTAATCTGTTCAAATGGTGTCTTACACTTTCATTCTATTTTCTATGTTCTGTTTCGATCTTTCTGTTTCCACAAAGGTATTTGAGTTATGGCTCTGGCCCCAAGAGGTTTCCTCTGGCAGATGTCCTCCAGTATGCTATGGAGTTTGCCTCCAGTAAGCCTGTGTGTACCTCCCCTGTGGAAGATATTGACTCATCTGCTCCTCCTGGTGGCACAACTGGACTACAGCTGCCCCCTTCAAGGCAAGTTTAATAAATAAATGAATAAATTGACCCCCAAAAATAAGGGAAATGTTATAAATGCCATTTTTACAGTGTTGACAAAAGCAAAAATCTTTTTTGATTTATTTGACCTTGACCCAGGACCATCATAATTAACTAGTGTTATAACTATTTTACATATAATCAATCCAATAAGGATATCAGACAATACAAAAATATCAAACACATACCACTAGTTAAGATGTATTCATTTTTAATAAATCTCACTGTTACTCTCATTAAGAATTTCTAATCCCAAAAAATGCTATCAAACCTTTAGAATAGGGATGTTCGATACCATTTTTTTAGACCGATACTCAAATCTTCTCAAAAAGTGCCAATACCATTAGTACTTATGATACATAAAAAATTTCCGGGGGAAAAAAGACACATAATAAAAAAAAAAGACATATATATCCTAGGGCTGGGCAATGAATCAAATTAGTCAATCGTCATTTTGAAAATCAAATAGTTGAAAATTAGCTCGGTCATGAAATTGAGTATTGTCTTCTGGATTAATAAAATATGTTGTTTTTATGTTCTGTTACATCCCGATGTTATCGTGAGTTGTATTTTTACACAAGTGGCAGAATGCTGGTTGGGTGGTTTAATAGCTACCAACTACAGTGGTACCTCGGAGTTTGAATATAATTCGTTCATGCTGAATTGTTTAACCTCCGAAACATTTTTTCCCATAGGAAATAATGTAAATGCAATTAATCCGTTCCCAAGGTCCAAAAACAGAAAATTCCTATTTAAATTTATATTTATATTTTTACATTTACAGTACAGTACAGTATTTAAACAATAAAAAATACCTTACCTTTTTTGTTGTGGTGTGATGGCATCAGTGGAAGATGTTAATGCTAGCTTTAGTTCAGTACCGAGTTTGTGTATTTTACATTGGTCATATTGTTAGACTACCAAGCGGTCCTTGCGTGCATTGTTTAACGTCAGGCACGTTGTTGAACAGCAAAGGGGGGGTCCTCGTGCCAGTATTTACAGAAGTAGTCACGGTAGTTACAACGGCGAGATAATCTCATTCCTAATTCCACTGTGGCTCGTAGCACTGTATGTTTTTCTTTGCTGCCACTGGCACTGTTGTCTTTCTTTGGGCCCATGGCGAAGAAAATTGTCGTGGAAAAATCAAAATGCACTCGCGAGTATGGAGCACCTCCGGGAGTATTCACGATCTGACTGGAAATGAGCAGTGCATCGTCTCAACTACCGCAACGTGAGCATTCGGCATTGCTCGGCTTCGCTCGGCTACCCGTTTTCAAGGTACGTTTGGCTTAACTTCATTTGCTTGGGTGTTCGAACTCCGAAAATGAATTCAAACGCCGAGACATTTTTTTACTACGTTTTTTTTTGGTTGAAGTCCGATTTGTACGAGTTCCGAGACGTTCAACCTCCGAGGTTCCACTGTACTTAATTGTGCACAAACTATGAATATTAAATTTATGTTAAAACTGACTTACAATCAGCATACATTATTGTATGAACATTTTGCATAGGAATTATTTTTTAATAAATGAAACCTTTAAATGAACATTTGATGGGTTTATTACATTAAAATCATGATCGTCCTAAATGGCTGAACATTTTTTTAGATTTAATATCGCCCAGCCCTATATCCCAATTATAGCAAATTTCCTTAAAATTGCTTGAAATTAATGGCAATTATATTTTTTCAATTTGCTCATAAAATACAGTTTGCATAGAGCACACACAATAAAATGAATTTCCAAAAAATCGATACACAAAATGACACAAATAATCCTTTAACCAGAAAAATAAAGTGTGGTTGTACAACTTCCTTTTAAGGAATACATTGAAGTGCAAAAAATTCAATTCAATACAATAATGTGTCAAGTAATTTAGTAATATCAACCATGTTAAGAATTCCTCAAGCTGTTTAGTGTGTGATGTTTAATTATATCTTGTTTTGAAATCCATGCTTTAAATTTGGAAGGCTGCACTGTATTTCTGTTTCACGTTGTCCTCATTCATCTCATAGCAGTGCAGTAATCAATAACTATATAGTATATACAAAGATTTGTCTGCACTTCAGAGCTATATAAATTGTTGAGTACAACTGAAGATTTATGTGCTCTCTTACTGGAGGCCCCTCTGACGGTCAATAAATGCAAAAAATAACCATTTCAGCCTTTATTCCCGACTGAAAAACGGCCACAAGAGCGGGGGCTGATACCAGTATCGATATCCGTCGCAAGTACCGATACCGTGAAATGGGTCCTGGTATCGGCCCGATACCTGATATTGGTACTACTCACCCATCCCTACTTTTGAATATTCCTTTTATTAATTTGGTATCCTTGTCTTTCACCCAGCAGCTTGGCCGAGCAGGACTCTTTGGCTTCCCCAGAGAGCTCAGGTTCTGCGTCGGGTCTTGCTACAAATCTTACTGTTGTCCAACAGCAGAGAGTGCCCATTCACAAGCCTTTCACCCAGTCCAGACTACCTCCTGATCTCCCCATGCACCCTGCACCACGCCACATTACTGAAGAGGAATTAAGGGTGCTTGAGGGATGCCTGCACCGATGGAGGAGTGAAGTTGAAAATGACACCCGTGGTAAAGTTATCCCTCATTTATTGACTGCCTGCTGTATTATGTCATTTGCAATATTTAGTTCTAAGATTTTGTATAGAGCACTTACTTTATTTGTATGGTCTTCACCTCACCAGATCTACAGGACAGTATAAAAAGAATCTACAGAACCATTGAGCTGATGTACTCGGACAAATCAATGATGCATGTAATAATCACATTATCACCAGTGATTATTATCAGCTAACATAAAAAATACAATAGTGTCCATTAATATGCAGTGAAAATGTTGTCTCTCTTATTAAAGGTTCCTTACCGGCTTCATGCGGTGTTGGTCCATGAAGGCCAGGCCAACGCAGGTCACTACTGGGCCTACATCTATGACCCACACCAGCGTTGCTGGATGAAGTACAATGATATCTCTGTTACAAAATCCTCCTGGGAGGAGCTGGTGCGGGACTCGTTCGGAGGCTACCGCAACGCCAGTGCCTACTGTCTTATGTACATTAATGACAAGAAGCCCTTTCTCATAGAAGGTATGCATTGACTTAAGTAACTTAAGATTTAATTGTTTCATTTCTTAATAGGAATGTAATGTTGTTTTTATGTATTTTGATATTTTATCATTATTATTATTTTAATAATCATTATTATAATTTTACTCCTTCGTGAGTCACCACCTTATCGTGGTGAAGGGGTTTGCGTGCCCCAATGAGCCTAGGAGCTATGTTGTCTGGGGCTTCAAGCCCCTGGTAGGGTCACCCATGGCAAACAGGTCCTAGTTGAGGGACCAAACAAAGCATGGCTCAAAAGACCCCGATGATAAATGTAAATTTTGGATCATTGTTTTCCTTGCTGGATGCAGGTCACCGGGGCCCCCCTCTGGAGCCAGGCCTGGAGGTGGGGCTCGGGATGTGGCCGGGCCTATACCAATGGGGCCCGGCCGGGCACAACTTCGAAAAGGCATTGTGGGTCCCCCTTCCCATGGGCTCACCACCTGTGGGAGGGGCCAAAGGGGTCGGGTGCGCAGTGAGTTGGGTGGCAGGTAAAGGCGGGGGCCTTGGCGGTCCGACCCCCGGCTACTGAAGCTAGCTCTGGGGACATGGAATGTCATCTCTCTGGCAGAGAAGTAGCCCGAGCTGGTGTGCGAGGCTGAGAAGTTCCGACTAGACTAGACTAGACTCGCTTGGGTTCTGGTACCAGTCCTCTTGAGAGGGGCTGGACTCTCTTCCACTCTGGAGTTGCCCACGGTGAGAGGCGCAGAGCAGGTGTGGGCATACTTATTGCCCCCCCAGCTAGGCGCCTGTACGTTGGGTTTTACCCCGGTGAACGAGAGGGCAGCCTCCCTCTGCCTTCGGGTGGGGGGACGGGTCCTGACTGTTGTTTGTGCTTATGCAGCAAACAGCAGCTCAGAGTACCCACCCTTTCTGGAGTCCTTGGAAGGTGTGCTGGAGAGTGCTCCCCCTGGGGACTCCCTCGTTCTGCTGGGGGACTTCAACGCTCACGTGAGTAATGACAGTGAGACCTGGAGGGGCATGATTGGGAGGAACCCCCCCCCCGATCATAACCCGAGCTGTGTTTTTTTTATTGGACTTCTGTGCTTGCCATGGACTGACTATAACGAACACCATGTTCAAACATAAGTGTGTCCATATGTCCTTGGCACCAGGACACCCTAGGCCGCAGTTCGATGATCGACTTTGAGTCGTGTCATCGGATTTGTGACCCCATGTGTTGGACACTCGGGTGAAGAGAGGGGCGGAGCTGTCAACTGATCGCCACCTGGTGGTGTGTTGGCTCCGATGGCGGGGTAAGATGCTGGTCCAACCTGGCAGACCCAAACGTATTGTGAGGGTCTGCTGGAAACGTCTGACAGAATCCCCTGCCAGAAAGAGTTTCAACACCCACCTCCGGCAGAACTTTTCCCTTATCCCGAGGGAGGCAGGGGACATTGAATCAGAGTGGACCATGTTCTGCGCCTCCATTGTTGGGGCGGCCGATCGGAGCTGTGGCCGTAAGGTGGTTGGTGCCTGTCGTGGCGGCAATCCTCGAACCCGTTGGTGGACACCAGCGGTAAGGGATGCCGTCAAGCTGAAGAAGCCTGTGGGACTCCGCAGGCTGTTGACGGGTACCGGCTGGCCAAGCGGAATGCAGCTTCCGCGGTCACTGAGGCAAAAATTCGGACATGGGAGGAGTTCGGTGAGGCCATGGAAAACGACTTCCGGACGGCTTCGAAGAAATACTGGTCCACCATCCGGCGTCTCAGGAGAGGAAAGCAGTGCGCTATTTCCAGTATGTATAGTGGAGATGGGGTGCTGCTGACCTCGAATAGGTGGGGAGAAGACCTCCTCAATTCCACCGACACATCTTCCTTTGAGGAAGCAGGGTCTGGGGACTCTGAGGTGGGCTCCCCTATCTCTGGGGTCGAGGTCACTGAGGTGGTTGGAAAGCTCCTTGGTGGCAGGGTCCCCGGGGTGGATGAAATCTGCCCGGAGTTCCTAAGGGATCTGGATGTTGTGGGACTGTCGTGGTTGACACGCCTCTACAACATTGCGTGGACATTGGGGACAGTGCCTCTGGATTGGCAGATCGGGGTGGTCCCCCCGGAGGGTGTGTTCCAACTATAGAGGGATCACACTCCTCAGCCTCCCTGGTAAGGTCTATCCAGGGGTGCTGGAGAGGAGTGTCCGTCGGGAAGTCGAATCTCAGGTTCAGGAGGTGCAGTGTGGTTTTCGCCCGGCCGTGGAACAGTGGACCAGTTCTACACCCTTGGCGGGGTCTTTGAGGGTGCAAGGGAGTTCGCCCAACCAGTCTACATGTGCTTTGTGGACTTGGAGAAGGCGTTTGACCGTGTCCTGAGGGGGGTGCTTCGGGAGTATGGGGTACCGAGCCCCCTGATACGGGCTGTTCGGCCCCTGGACGGTCGATGTTTGGTCCACATTGCCGGCAGTAAGTCGAATTAGTTTCCAGTGAAGGTTGCACTCCGCCAAGGTTGCCCTTTGTCACCGATTTCTGTTCATAACTTTTATGGACCGAATTTCTAGGCATAGTCAAGGCGTTGAGGGGGTCCGGTTTGGTGGCCTCAACATTTCATCTCTGCTTTTTACAGATTATGTGGTGCTTTGATGTGTGATTTTCAACTGAAGCGGTTTGCAGCCGAGTGTGAAGCGGTTGGGATGAAAATCAGCACCTCCGAATCCGAGACCATGGTCCTCTGTCGAAAAGAGTGGAGTGCCCTCTCCGGGTCGGGGAGTTTAAGTATCTTGGGGTCTTGTTCACGAGTGAGGGTAGGTTGGAGCGGAAGATTGACAGGCGGATCGGTGCAGCATCTGCAGTGATGCGGACTCTGTATCGGTCCGTTGTGGTAAAGAAGGAGCTGAGCCGAAAGGCAAAGGTCTCAGTTTACCGGTTGATCTACGTTCCTACCCTCACCTATGGTCACTAGGTGTGGGTCGTGACCGAAAGAACAAGATCCCGGATACAAGCGGCCAAAATGAGTTTCCTCCGCAGGGTATCCGGGCTCTCCCTTAGAGATAGGGTGAGAAGCTTGGTCATCCGGGAGGGACTCAGTGTCGAGCCGCTACTCCTCCGCGTTGAGAGGAACCAATTAAGGTGGCTTGGGCATCTGGTTCGGATGCCTCCCAACTGTTTTACTGGAATTTGACTGATTTTGCAAGGCCCACAGAATATTGCTATAAAAACATAAACACGACCAAAAGAAAAAATAGAGTCTCTTCTTTCATCAGGAAAAAAAAGTATATTTCTATTTGTTTCTGTAATTATTAGCATTAGAATATAGCAAAGATTCATCATTATTTACAAATCTGTTTAGAAGGGTAAAAGAGCTTGTTGCAACATGTCCCTGGTTGATCTCTTATACTCTGATGCCTGTATGAATACGTCTTTGGGACCATGGCAATATTTAATATACGTTTTTGTGAGCAAATGAGTTAAAGTTGATTTTTGGTAGTTCCATAAATATGAAAGTTTTGAAGTAGTAGTAATAATCACAATCAATAATCAATAAAAAATAATATTTTTGACAAAGCCCTAAAGAAGGGGGGCAAACACTTTTTAATAACTTTATCCATTATGTTTACTCTACGCTCACTCTCTCAATCTATTCTGAACACAGAGGACTTTGATAAAGAAACCGGCCAGATACTGAGTGGCATAGACAAACTTCCGCCGGACCTGAAGCAGTATGTAAAGGAGGACAATGAGCTTTTTGACAAGGAGATCGAAGAGTGGAATGCTCTGCAGGCTCGTAAGGCCCAACAAGAAAAGTTGGCCCTTGCCACAGCAGCAGCTGCAGCATCAGCAGCGTCCAACACCTCCATTTCCTCCTCCTCACCCCAGCCCATGAGTATTGATTGGAGCCCTCCAGACAATGCAGGTCAGAGTCCCAGACTCCCACTCATTGTAATGTATCCAAGTACGAATACTTCACTATTGTACTTAACTCATTTAATCCCAGCCATTTTCATTGGAGCAACCCCTTCAATACCAGCGGTTTTACTAGATTTTGATTGATCTTGCAAGGCCCACAGAATATTGTGTTCTGTTACTATATAAACATGGAACATAGGGCTGTTCAATTAATTTCAATTATTACACTCCGCAATTACAAAATGAGCATAATCGTAAAAAATGAAAATAAAAAGATTAATACTAATTTTGAGTTGAGTGTTTTAAATGTATACATTTGCATCTTTTTTAAATTTTATTATCTTTGTCTTAATTTTTACATTTAAACTTTTTCTTGTTTTGTAACAAAAATAAATAAATAATCATCCTAATTGTGATTTCATTACCAAAATAATGGTGACTCATTCACTGCAGACCATTTTAGAAAATTTCAAAATGTTCAATATTGACACATATTATCTCTTTGACTGCCAAGCGTTTTCAGAAAAGGGATGTTTCACCCAAATGCTCTGTTTTTAGACAAAATACAGAGAAATGAAGCTTTTTGTGAAACGATATTATTTCATGTACTTTGACACCTTTTTTTTTCCATGAATGATGCCACAAACACCTAAACAGTGCTTTACTTCTGTAAAACACTACCACCAACAATGAAAAAGTGTTTTTTGATAGCAAAATACGTTTATTTACATTCAACAGTGTAACAATTTGGCAAACTATTTACAAATGTGTGCAACTGTGGTAATAATTACAATTGTGTGGATGTTTCAACTACAGTTTTTCTTTTTGTAACACTCCCCTGCGTGCAAGGGGACGCAGCAGGATTTGCACAACAGATTAGTTTCACTGCGATGGCCCCTTTGCGTGCAAACGCTACACTTTCTTGCCGGCTTTTTTTTCCGGGGAATAGCAAGTATATACTGCAGTGTGTGTTTGGCCATGTTGCCATCAAGTCTACTCTCAGGATCATGATACGGTGATGTTACGATGGTGTTACGTCTGGCTTCCTCATGTCCTTCAGTTCCTATACCGGGTGGTAGATGTTCTGATCCATCTTATCCACTCCATTCATGGTGGCAGGGATGCGATTTTTCCGCCAATTCGCGGAATTCCGCTTTTTTTTTATCTCCCCCCCCCCCCCAAAAAAAAATTCCGATTTTTTTATTTTTTATTTTGTAGTTCATTGTGTATGCACATGACTCCGACAGATAACATCTTCTGCTATAACAAAGACATTTGTGGTATGCTCTAATATGAGTTACTTTTCATTTGGTCATGATACAATTATTTGTTCATGAAATTTGAACTCTTCAACATTATTTATGTGTTAACTTAGTAATCACATTAGTTAGATATGATGATATTCTCAGTGATAGTTTTTAAAAGCAAAGGCAGTCCAATGTTTTTGAATGTGACTGATTTTGAGTTGACTAAAACTGCCATTTTATATGGGATAGTTCAATATACATTGAAAATTTATGCTGTTGTTTTGTCTATTTCTTTGTCATGTGAGTGCATTGAAAGTACTTAAAAACACGGAAAACCCATGAGCTCCCTGGACCTAGCTGGGTGCCAGCGGCCCCCAGACCCCCGGCTAAATTTTCAGATAATTTCACTTTGGTCAAATCACATCCCTGTGGTGTCATCGTAGTCCATAACCAGTGTCTTCTTCGTGATCAGACTGTACCCACTCCTCCGATGAATATGCATTGGACTCGGGGTACTCTTCATCGTCCGATTGAACGTCCGCCTTTGTAGAAGTGCTCGGTTGTGCTCCGCGTTTTCCGGCGTTAGCATCGCTAGCCGGTGAGGCTTTACGACGTGATCATAGCCGCCACGTCAACACTTCCAACCTCGGAGTCACCATCGTCGTCATCATCGTCGTCATCATCGTCGTCATCAATGTGCTCTTTAGCATTGGTCGATGCTTTTCGTCTTTGAAAAAAATGCTCAAGCGTGAGCTGCTTGCAACCGGTCGCCATTTTCGCTTCCTCAGCCATTCTCCCCTCAACACTCTAGCTCCGCCTCACGTCTTCTACTGACGCCTACCCGATCTTGTCCAAAGAGAGTCATCGCTGCCATCTAGTGCCCAAAAATAGTTATTATACTAACTAGATCTGCTTGATACTTTCAGCACAGCTGGCCAAGGCTTTCCTCCACCCATTTCCAAAAAAAAAACCCATAGTGAACGTCTTTTAACGTCTTTGGGAGTCCTCTGTAGGATTTTACTAAACGTTATTTAACGTTTTTGGCAGTCAAAGAGTTAAGTTCAATAATTATAAATAAGCCGAATCTGCCAAATGACAGAATAGACTCCCTCCTTTCTGCCTTGCCCCGTTATAATTGACAGTAGAAAAACTTTACTCCATGAACTCATGGTGGTTGTGCATCAGTGAAGCTGTTTCTAAATTTGACATTTACAGTGGAACATAATCAGATTCTCCCCGATCTAGCTCAGTGGAAAACAATTTAATTGACAAGTATACTTGTCAAAGACAGTGAATGGGTTAATATTTTCTTCATCATAGAGCAGCCCTAATGGAACCTACCAAAAGAAAGATTAGACTCTCTTCTTTCAGCAGAAAAAAGTGTATTTCTCTCTTTCCATGATTGAGTTATCAGTGTTAGAATATAGTTTATAAGTTTTGTCAAAATTCTAATTCCTGATTTAAAAAATAAATACATAAAAAATTGCTTTTTGTAAAACAAACATTTCAAGCACAACTTTTGACTTGCTACAATTTTTTTCTCTTGTGACAGCTCAAAATCTAAATAATGTTTTCCTCCTATAAAACAACATTCCAAAAAGTGCTTTTGATAACAAAAAATACAGTTTATTGCACATAAAACATTTTTGGGGCTGGTCTGATTCAAGTTCTGCCGCAGCATCCAGTGGTCCAGGGGTCGACGTGACCGGCAAAACAAGCCATGAACCCCGTGCATCATCGCTCGTCGGCTGCTCGTTGCGTTTGCTCGACGAGCGTAGCATCATTCCTTGACGTGCAGCAATTTGATCACTGCCCTCATGCTTTGATGAGGATGTTTCTTGTTGTTTTGTTTTTTTCCAAAAAGCAATCCTCCAGCGTTTACTGTTACTCGTAGTCTCAACCTACACTTCCACCTTCTCTTCTTCTACAACAAGATACTTGCGCGAAACTGGCTGATCTTATACTTGCTGGCGTTTAAAAAAATAAATAAAATACCATTGCAGTCAAGCCTAATCCTTAAATCAGAAGCTGCAGCAGACTCTCCTGTACACTTGCATGAAAAAAATGCTTATGATGTATAAATACGTCATATGTACGCTGTGACTGACTTTTATGACATAGATACGTCTTATGTATGGAAAGAGTTAAAAGTCATATGCCACAATTTTTTTATCTTTTATGTAATTTTATCAGGTTTGAAAGATAATTTGGGACAGAAATGCAGGTCTTAGAGTACTCCGGCACGG
>NC_135447.1:18741415-18853915 GCF_051991255.1 Vanacampus margaritifer | reverse complement strand
TGCCTGCCATTACTTTTATCCAAAATTTCCAGATCTCGATTGATAATAGTGGAAGTGAAGTTTTACGTTTCAACAGGATCTGGATCAGGATACCCATATGGAATAGAGTGTTATAGCCCCCTGATGTCATAATAAAGATGTAACAGAGGCAGATCGCTTACCTGTTAAGCAATAAGCTGGGACCAGTGCAAGAAGTTAAAACTGTGTAAAAGGGCCTCAAAACACACATGATTTAGCATGTGTATATCACTGCATGTTGTATATAGAATTGTGGTCAACAGCCACTTCGCACTGTCAAACTCGGGCTGTCATGGCTTCTTGTTTTTTTTTTTTCGCACATGATCACAATGATGAATATGCTTTGACCTATTAAACTTGATGGCTGTGTTTCTCAAGGATGTTTCACAATAATAAAAGCATGGACTGCAGAGTGATGCACGTCTGTATTTTAGCATTTCAGAGTGAGTTACTCAGTGATTGGCCGCACTTGTTCCATCATAAGAGCCTATTATTTAGTTTAATGCAGTTCCTGCTTCCCGGGCAGGCAATGATGACCCCAAACATGCAGGGTGTAATTATGGCTATTGGCAAATCCAGCAGAGTTTATGAAAATAATATGCCTGAGGTAGCCTTTTTTAAGGTACTGTCTCTCCCTCGCCTTTTGCATTCCCTCTCCACCCACTTCCACCTTTTTATGCAAATTAGTGTGTTGGTCTTGTTTATTACATCCTTATATTCCAGTAGTTACTCTTTGAAACCCAGACAGTAACTTCATAATTGTGTAATTGTGGGAATACTGACAGCATTCCCACAATTATCAACTTATCAATTATCAACAAATATCAACTTTCCAAATGTTTTACCGGTAAACAAGTTTGAATCCCACCTTAGATTGTAGTTCTAGTTTTCTTTTCATTTATTTATTATTCAACTACTATTAATAATTTGTAATTTTCACATAATTTATCTTTCAATTTACTTGATAAGTGTTCCACATGCATTCAAATCTTAGCAAACAGTTATTAACATTCAGCTTTCAGCACTCCCACGCAATTTCTACAGAAAATGCACTTTGTCTAGTTATTATTATTATCATTTTGTTTTTACAAGACACGTTCTCTCTCTTGATATATAGGCAGCTACATGAGTATTAATTTTCTTAGTGTTAAAGTGTGCCATTTTTGCTTTTGTATAACAAACCTGGTTAGCAATTTGATCTTGTTTTTTTTTTGTTTTTTTTTAATCCACATTTGTGAGAGGCTCTATTTCAATCTGAGGTGTGTATTGGTGTCAGGCAGAATCCTTGCATCTCCAAAACCAACATTTCAGGGATCCAAGAAAACAACATTCTTGTTGAGCCATAAACATTAAATCATAAAAGAGAGCTAGCTATGTTCAACACTTTAGATTGAACTTTTCTCTCTCTCTCTTAAATAACAGACCCATGTGGGACTGACTAAGAATGTTGATTTATGAAAAAATGAAATTAAGTTGACCAAATTCGGACATAGAGATACCTAGATTGATTCTGATTGTTCAGTTCAGTTTTGTTTTCAATTTGTAGTCTAAATCCAGCTTGAGAAACCTGTGGAGTAAGCTGTATTTTTAATGATCATGTGTGACATTGTTTTTGTGGTCAGGCTCTCAAGCTAGAATATGCTCGACTAATGAGGTTTGCTCAAGAGGACACTCCCCCAGAGAATGACAACAGACTTCAGCACGTCATTGTCTACTTCCTCCAGAACCAAGCACCCAAGAAGATCCTTGAGAAGACTTTGCTCACTCAGTTTGCTGACCGGAACCTGGCCTTTGATGAGAGGTACACTATGGCTAGGCACAAACAAACAAGCGTATTAATCAATTTTTAAAGGGGAAGTCAAAATTCTTTATATGTTGTATGTGCTAGCTAGCACCAGGGGCTAAAGCCAAACTGTGCCAGGGCTTTTACTTTTTGGACTTGGATTTGCCACCTCTGCTAAACACAGCACTCTGATTAATGTTGCATTAGTGGAATATGAATTAACCCATTAAGGCCTAAAGCGACTGGCAAAACATGCCTCTAAAACCTAAGGGTGACTTTTGAGTTACAGTATTTTCACAACTATAAGGCGCTCTTTAAAGTCTTAAATTTTCTCAAAAATCTACGGTGCGCCTAATGGTGAGGTGCGCCTTGTGTGTGGATCAGGGTCCAAAATCTGTGTGGGAGGACTTCCCGCGACACATTGCTTATATACAAGAAAGGCAGAACCGACTGAGAACAGACATGAGAGCACGGAAAAGTCAACTTGGTGGCGAATTCTCCTAAGTTTATTATTATAAACCTTCAATATATATATTTTTTTAAATCAACAAACAAATGTCGCTTATGCGGGTATATAGCTCCAAATATATTTACCTTCAACACTGAAGTGCAGTCGAAATAAGTTCAGGGAATCTAGTGGTAATTATTTGTCGTCCATTCCGTTATAAAGCCGTCAACGAGGCCCACGTCAACCTCTCGTGCATATTCTGTTGAATTTAATCAGCTAAGAGACCAAGAATTGGTCAAAACATAACAAAATGACATATCCGCTCTCCCGGGTTTAAAGGGAGAAGCGCGATCACGCGCTCCCGGCCTTAATGGGTTAAGCAGCAAAATCCACCTGTTTTTATCAACCTTACTGGGTGACCATTTTGCTTCTTGCTTTTGACTGGACATGACATCATAGGGGTCAGGTAATGACCAATCACTTTTCTTCTTGTGGATGTCACATGACGTAACTCATTAAAAAGTTATATCATTTTCAATCTACGGCAAGTGGCAAAATGGCCGCCCCCAGAGTTGGTTGAAAATGGGTGGATTTTGCTGCTTAGTTCATATACCACAAACTTAATAATCACAATAACATGTTTACACTATTGGACCTGCATAGAACGTAATACCTGTCCCCCTGCCATCTGTGCCCATGATTTTTAGCCTGCTATTGTAATTTCCGAGTTAGCTTTCCACATCACACACAAGTCATCACACCAACACAAGGCTACAGCCGCTTTAAAGGCCCTCTTAAGTTTTCAACCTTCAATTCATATTTTCATAACTATGCTGATGAAACATTGATTGACAGCTAAATTAATGGAAACTTTGTTGTGGCCTGTGGCAGTCTGTATCGTTTTTACTTTTACTTTTACGTGCTACCTTGAAGAGAGTGGTAGGAATACTGCCACACAAAATTCTACAAATGTGCAGACTGCTTAACGGCAGACGTTCCAAAGACAGAAGTCGAGTCAAACCTCTACGCCCAATTACTGTTGTCATGGAGAAGCTATAAAACAACTCAAGAACCAAAGATTTTTGTCTGAGAAGACAAAACATGAACCCTAACCCTAAGTAAAATAACAAGGGATTCAACAGGGATAAAGCACAGTACAGGATTAACATTGGCCTCAGAGTTTAAAAATCATTTCAGGGACTCTCCATTGTAAAAAAAAAAAAAAAGAAAAAAGGGAAGTCATGTTTACTTGAAAAATCCTAGTCATCTTTTTTCACTTTGAAATTCTAAGTAAATTTTACATGCGTGTGTGGGTGCGTGCGTGATAGTGTGTGAGAGAGAGATAAATAGAGAAATAAAATTGACTCCAAAAAACTATGGAAAATTTACTTAGAATTTCTGAGTGAAAACTAAACTTTTGCAAGTAAATATCAATCCCCATATTTTACAATGTAGAGTCCTCAAAATGATCATTAAACTTTGATGCTCCAGCCGCATAGATGGCATAGGTAAATTCTCTTGTACACAGTAAAAATACTTAGAATAAAATTTAGTTACTCTACTCTATTTAGACTGGGACCAAATCTTGTCTGTTTTTAAGAGTAAAATATACTCTACGAAATATGCTATGTACTATTTTGGTTTTTGAAATACAGTACATCTTTGGGGCCGCTTCCACTGTAGATGAAGTGCAGAACATTCCTTAATTTTGTATTTTCTTCGCAATGTTGCATTTAATTCTGTGTTGAATTGGTATGCTGTCACATTTACAGAGCAGAGGCAGCTATCGCAAAAACAAACAAAATAAACAGACTTATGTTTACGTTTACTGAACTGAAACGTTTGCATTTAGTCATCATTCCATATGGCCAGCAGAGGGTAGCAGACACTTGTAGTACGAGCCAGCCTGTCTATTGTACAGTAGAGACTGATTGCACAGAGATAGTGCTTAACTCTTTTTCTTCGACCTTAAGATGATGTGTAAATTTAAAAAGACATGCTGTAATGCCTTTCACATTACTGACAGATGCTAGCATTCCCTCTGTATTTAAAATGTGCTTCTGATCGTACCACTGTGTGTTATTTCTCTAATGTCACATCTCGTAAATCTTTCTTCCAATGCTTGATGGCCTCTATCCAAATTCCTGAGTGAAAAATGGATTTCTCACTTCTCTATTTTGAGTAAGATAATTAGATTTATGTGTACATGTGGCCTCAATAGGAGCCTCCAGAGGAGTGTTTCACTTTTCCTCTCAGCACTGAAGAGTGATTCATTAGGCCAAGTTATGGCCAAGGAGCAGGCGATACCGTTTCATCTCCTGACAATGACTCACCATCAGAGCTGATACCAATTTGTCTTACGGCCTTCTTTCCTCCCCCACAGATGCAAAAGCATTATGAATGTGGCACGCGCAAAACTGGACCTAATTAAGCCAGAGGAGGTCAACATGGATGAGTATGAGGTCAGCTGTGGTTTCCCTTATCTATAATGCATTCCTTTCAAACGACATATTTCAACGCGCTTCCCTTCTTTAATTCATATTTTTCAACACAGATATGGCATCAGGACTACAGGAACTTCCGGGAAACAACCATTTTCATGATAACTGGCTTGGAGCTCTTCCACAAGACCAAGTATGGTCACACACTAACAGATTATCGTTATCTTTTACTATCATCTACTACTTCTGTACAGGTTTTGTTTCTTACAAACATTAACTAACTTCAATGTCACCTGCAGAGGGCAGCAAAGTAAAGACAAAGTACAAGCATTGACTGTTATTTTAAAATATATACTTTTTTTCCTTCTCAAAGCAACTTTTATATTGTTGGAAAAAGTTTCCCCCCCTGAATGTTGCTTCCTTTTCAGTTACGTGGCAGCTTTGATGTATCTGATATATTCATACCAGTACAACAAAGAGCTTTTGTCCAAGGGGCTGTACAGAGGACATGATGAGGAGTTCCTTGGTCATTACCGTCGTGATTGTTTGCTGGTGAGTCCAATTGTGCAATAAAATGGTTGCTTCTCTAGATGGCAAAAAGATTTGCTTTGGAACAGGAACATTTGTGTTCAGTGGTAATTCCTTTCAAGGCTACTCATTATGGAGGACCAAAACTGCTCAAATTAGCTCTTTGACTGCCAACCGTTTTCATAAAATTGATGCTGTGGGTGCCAGCTGATTTAAGCATTTTGACTGATCTTTCAAGGTCCACAGAACATTTTGTGTTTGGACTATGGAAACACACATACTACCAGAAAGATTGAACTCTCATCTTTCATCAGAAAAAAAAAGTTTGTTTCTACCTTATTCCATTTTTCAGTAATCAACAATAGAAAATGGTTAGTTTCACCCAAATGCTCTGTTTTGGACCAAAATACGGAGAAATCAAGCTTTTTGTGAGTTTCATTGCATTTCATGCACTCCAGTGAATTTGACACCTTTTTTTTTCCATGAATGATGCCACAAACACCTAAACAGTGCTTTACTTCTGTAAAACACTACCACCAAAAATTAAAAAGTGTATTTTGATAGCAAAATACGTTTGTTTACATTCAACAGTGTAACAATTTGACAAAACAATTTGGCAAACTATTTACAAATATGTGCAACTGTGGTACTATTTACAATTGTGTGGATGTTTCAACTACAGTTTTTATTTTTGTGTAACACTCCCCTGCGTGCAAAGGGACCCAGCAAGATTTGCACAACAGATTAGTTTCACTGCGATTGCCCCTTCGCGTGCAGACCCTACACTTTCTTGCCGGCCTTTTTTTCCGGGGAGTAGCAGGTATATACTGCAGTGTGTGTTTGGCCATGTTGCCATCAAGTCTACTCTCAGGATCATGATACGGTGACGTTACGGTGGTGTTACGTCTGGCTTCCTCATGTCCTTCAGTTCCTATACCGGGTGGTAAGAGATGTTCTGATCCATCTTATCCACTCCATTCGTGGTGGCATCGTAGTCCAGAACTAGTGTCTTCTCCGTGATCACTGTACCCACTCCTCCGATGAATATGCATTGGACTCGGGGGTACTCTTCATCGTCTGATTGAACGTCCGCCTGAGCAGAAGTGCTCAGGTTGTGCACCGCGTTTTCCGGCGTTAGCATCGCTAGCCGGTGAGGCTTTACGACATGATCATAGCCGCCACGTCAACGCTTCCAACTTCGGCGTCAACCTCGGAGTCACCATCATCATCATCGCCGTCATCAATGTGCTCTTAAACATTGGTCGATGCTTTTCGTCTTTGAAAAAAATGCTCAAGCGTGAGCTGCTTGCAACTGGTCGCCATTTTCGCTTCCTCAGCCATTCTCCCCTCAACACTCTAGCTCCGCCTCACGTCTTCTACTGACGCCTACCCGATCTTGTCCAAAGAGAGTCATCGCTGCCATCTAGTGCCCAAAAATAGTCATTATACTAACTCGATCTGCTTGATACTTTCAGCACAGCTGGCCAAGGCTTTCCTCCACCCGTTTCCAAAAAAAACAAAAAAAAACATAGTTAACGTCTTTTAACGTTTTTGGCAGCCCTCATTTGGATTTTACTAAACGTTATTAAACGTTTTTGGCAGTCAAAGAGTTAAAAATACATTGACTAAAAATAAATAAATGGCTAAAAGTGAAAATAAAAATAAATATAAAAAAAAATTAAATGTAAAAAAATTAATGGAAATGGAAATAAAAACAATTATTTATCCCAATATATATTCATAAATAAATAAAAGTAAAACAAAATGAAAAATGAGATTAAAAAAAAGTCCAAATAATATATAAAATTTGGTATTTATTTAGATTTTTTAGATTTAAACATGACCAGAACCACTCATCTGAAAGGATTGCTTTTTTTTTTTTTTTTAATTAACTCTTTCACTGCCACTGACGTTTAAAGACGTCAAGTAAAAACCTACGCTTCACTGCCAATGACGTCAAAAGACGTCATCCAATGATTTTTTTTTTTTTTTTGAAACGGGTGCTGGGAAGGCTTGCGGAGCTCTCCTGAAAGTTTTAAGCAGGTTTTTTGAGCCTAATGACTATTTTTGGCCCCTAGAGGGCAGCGATGACTCTCTTTTGACAAGATCGGGTGGGCGTCAGTAGAGGCGGAGCTAGAGCGTTGAGCAGGAGATCAGAATGGAAAACAAAGGAAAAATGGCGGCCGGTCGCGAGGAGCTAACGCCAGAGCCGTTTTTTTCAAAGACCAAAAGCATCGCTAAAAAAGCACATTGTTGATGACATGATCATCATCGATGATGAAGATGAGGGTGGTGACTCCGTGGTTGGAAAGCATTGACGCGGCAGTAGAAGACGTTAGATGGAGCTAGATGGAGGAGGGAACGGGCAATGGCGAGCGTTTGCAAGCAGCTCTACACTTACAAGACGAAAGGCATCGACCAACGCTAAAATAGTACATTGATGACGACGGTGATGATCCTCGATGATGATGAAGGTGAATCCGAGCTTGACGGCGAAATTGGAACCGCTGACGCGGCGGCTATGACGGTGTCGTAACGCGGAACGCAACCGAGCACGCACAGGCGGACGTTCGATCGGACGACGGAGAGTGCCCCAAATCCAATGCATATTCATCGGAGGAAGTGTGTACAGTCTGCTACTTGCTTTTTATTCCCCGGAAAAAAAAGGCCGTCAAGAAAGTGTAACGTTTGCACGCAAAACGGACAAAGCGAAAGTGAAAGTAAAGTGTTGTGCGAGTCCTGGCGTCTCCTTGCACGCAGGTGAGCGTTACAAAAGGAAAACTGTATTTGAAATATCCACATAATTGTAAGTGGTACCACAGTTGCACACATTTGTAAATAGTTTGCGAAATTGTTTTGTCAAATTGTTACACTGTTGAATGGAAATAAACGTATTTTGCAATCAAAAAACACTTTTTCATTGTTGGTGAAAGCGTTTTACAGAAGTAAAGCACTATTTAGGTGTTTGTGGCATCATTCATGGACAAAAAGAAGTGTACAATTCACTAGAGTGCATGAAATAACATCGTTTCACAAAAAGCTCTTTTTCTCCATTTTTTGTTTCAAAAGAGAGAATTTCGGTGAAAGTAACCATTTTCTATTGTTGATTACTGAAGAACGGAATAAGGTAGAAACAAACTACCTAACAAACAAATGAAAGCCGAGAGTCCAATCTTTCATTTGGTAGTATGTGTGTTTCCATAGTCCAAACACAACATTTTCTGTGGACCTTGAAAGATCACTCAAAATGCTTAAATCGGCTGGCAGTGGGGACAACCCGTTTCTGAAAACGTCTGGCAGTGAAAGAGTTAAAAGTAATGTCTCAGACATTACTTGAATTTGCCCACTAAATAGTCCACTTTCATTGCTTTCATCAGAATCTGACAAATTAAAAGTCCGTCTACGCTTTGATATGATGCTCGCCCTGCTTTTTTTTTAACATCTATATATCACTGAGTTTTAGAAGTGTGTGCTTGGTTCGAGCCGTTGGTATTTGAGTGAGATCAGCTTGATCTTAAGCAGTCTGCACTCTGCAACCTTACGCCTGCATTGTGCTTGTAATGTAATCATTGGAATAGGAAGAAGGAAGGCCAGTGAGTGTAAACACAGCATGTCCTCAGCTAACCTCAAATTTTGGCTCTGCACAGCCACATCGGTCATCTCAGATCTCCGTCCAGAACCTCTGGCTCAGCTGTTTACCTCCTGCTCTTGTTTTAATTGAAAATACTGCCAACATTGACATAGTTAATTCACTTGGTTGTTTTGTGTATCCAACCTTGAATCCCTGGAAGCCAAGCTGTTTTTTAGGGAAAACTTCTTATTTTTTCTCTCTCAGAGTACGGAGGTCACTGAGTTTGTTAGAGCAGGATGTTTTTGTCCAAGCACAGCATGAGAAGTCTGTATCCCCCCCCTTAAGTTCCACTGGCTATATCCTAAGAAATGAATGATGAATGGTGGGCGTACTGCTCACACTGGGAGAAGACCAGTTGTGCTCTGTTCGACAGCTATGGAAGTGATTTAGAGTTATCCCACTGAAAACGTGAGGTAGTTAAAACCACTGGAGACGGGCAATTCCTAAATGTGCATGTGCCTTTTTTAATGTCATTAGTTTGCCAGTCCCTTTTTGGCATTGAATTAAAGTGTAAGAAACATGAAACAAAATCACCCTAAAAGTGTTTTTAAGAAAGAGTGCAAGTACAGATAATATGATTCAAAGATTGCTTTGGTAAATATGCGATGAAACGACCTTGTAAAAATTTGATATTTGCATGAATCTCGCAAGCCATGACAGCTCATTTTCACGCCTCCTTGTTGTTACCCTGTGCGTGCGTGACGTCAGCCTCCCAAGCGGTCGTCCCCACTTTTGACTCTCAAGCTAGCGATCTCAAACTGTCAGTAAGTTGCTGTCTTAATTTTTATTGTTTAATTGAAGCAGCTCACAGTACAAAAAAGCTAAGGACATATAGTAGTGTTAAATGCAGAAAAGTCACACAAAACATGCCTCGTAATTTGATCGATCTTGTAGACATATTACAGAGTCCATTTGTGTTATACTGACAGGTAAGCTCAAATCGACATGTGACACAAGTGAGAAGTGAGATTTACCATCTTCAGAGCTGCCATGTGTTATGGATTGTCCGTATTTTGTTATTGAAATCACCTAACACTGATGCGTTAAACCCGCTGCTGCTCGGTCATTAGCAGTGAAGCTGTTGGGTAGTAGGAATGTAACGATATCCAAACATCACGATACAATATCACGATATGTAGCTCACAAAACAATAATTAACGCGAAATTATGGGGAGCATGGCGATGTTAAAAAAGGTCATGATGTGGGAAAAAAAATATATCTCTTACTAAAAGAACCCCACAATATTGTGCTTTTGTACATAACAGCAATGCACATAAACAACCTACAATCTCTAATAACACTTAATATTGAGACACTTACTTGCTAATGCACACACATATTGAGGTCCTCCACATATTGACTCGGTTCACAAGCATGTTACTTTCCCCTTCATCTGATCATTAGCATGGATTTTAAACATAGAAGGGCCAAAACATTGTGAAAATTAAACTGCACAAAAAAAGAAACAGAAGGTGCTAGAACTGCACAAATGGAAATCAATCTGACTTTTATAACAGGTGTGCTGCTTTTAATATCGAGACATGACAATGATGATATTGTGGCAGTTTTGATATTGCGATATCACAATATTGCCGTTATCGTCACATAAATAGACGAGTCCTTTCGCCTAATGCTACATTTTACATTCACACCAAAAGCGAGAAGGTGATCTTCAATGCTTCCTTCGCTAGCATTTGTTGGAACACATGCCGCTCATTCATGTATGTGCTCACACCGGCGAGGAGGAGGCGTGTCCTTTGGTCGATGAACAACTACTGTAGAGCATTTTAGCAAGTCAAAAGAGAGCACTGCCGACTACTTCCACTTCTTTCCTGGGACTATACAGCCGGGCCACTATTTTCCCCAGCAGCGCTTTTGCAATAGTTTTGGCAATAGCTTTGGCATAGATGATAAAAACTGCTGCTACCTCGGTACAGTTCAACAGCAAGTAAATACACTTACCAGCACTTGTATGCTACTTACTTGCTCACCATTCGGTCCCAGGTGACCATGTTGTTGCACTCCAGGTGACAACAGACAGGACGCTGTGTGTGACGTAGCCCGTACTCAAAACCGATTGGCTACCGTCAACTTTGGGGAATACGCGAGTGTGTGGATTTATTAATCCATAGTAGGGGTCGTACCAGTTGTCCGTCTTTTTCGCATGATCTAACCGCATCTCTGGGGAGCCAATACATGCTCACGCCATTTTCCCGTCGGTTTGAACAAAAACTGGCAACACATTGAGACGACATTAATAATGCTGCATTATACAAACTCAGGAAGAGAAAAAACAAATACCAACAGCCAGCCAGCAGGGACGCTGTGGGTTGTTGGCGCCGCTGCGAGCACACCACTGAGCAGAGTTTGCGCAGGTAATTTACAAATCATGAAATATTCGGTTAATATGTTTTGATCCGATGAGCCGTTCATTTTGTCGTGTATGTTATATTATTCAGAAAACATATTAAAATTTGTCCTAGAGTCTCTTGTACACTTTAACTTCTAAAAGAGAATTATGTTATTATATTTCAGAGTATATACTATTGTTGCTTCAATCGTTCCACCGCCGATTTCCATGGAGAAATACGTGATTGGCAAATGCCGATCAGTGCCTTTCATTGCAGATCACAAAAACTAGTCACCCGTAGCTCATACTTGTAGTCAATTAGAGACCAGTTTGTGTGCAGTGTACCCGTGTGAGCATGGGGAGAACATGTAAGCTCCACATATGACTGGAACCCAGATTCGAACCCCCCAACCTCAAAACTGTGAAGCGGACGCACGTTGTGCCACACTGATTCACATTTAAAAAAAAGTTATTATGTGTGAAACTACACATACAGTACTTGGGCGTCGGACAGCAGCATTATCAATATATGATATCAAACTGTACCATTAACTTAATGATTATGATAAATAGCAATATGAACATTTTGGCCCACACCTAAACATGCCCTAATAAGCTAAAAGAAAACAAATGTGCAAGATCACTGTTTTTAATTATGTAGTAGCACATTTCAAGTAAAACATATTTACTGTAAATCATGATGTGTTTGATGATCCATAGAAATTAAATGAGCAAGCAGCAGCCATGTTTGAGTCAGGAGAAGAGCCAGAGGTGACCTCTGGTCTGGGAATCATGAATGAATTGGTGGTGCCCTGCATCCCCTTGCTGCTGGCCCACGACCTTGAGAGGGACCTGCTGGCAGTGGAAGACATGAGGAACCGCTGGTGCTCCTACCTGGGCCAGGAGATGGAATGTGAGTTTTTGACCCAAAATAACATTTCAAATCATTGGGTATTATTTTCAAACTTGTCTTTTGTTGTGCTGGGAGTATTAAGTCTGACCTGCAACCACTGCATTTTATGGCTATTAGCAAAAGACAATGTTTTTTTCTTGCCACTATTTTTCACCAGTGCTACTGGTGGGGGAGTGCACATGGCTCCAACTTCCTAAGTATGACAAAAGACACTGTTCCTTTCTTGGTCAACATTGGGGATTTTTTTTTTCCCATAATGAAGGAAAATTAAAAAAAGGAACTGAAGAGACTGGAATTTGCCAAAATGCATACACGTATGTATGTATGTATGTATGTATGTATGTAAAATGCATACATGTTATTTACAAACTAAAACTGGAGCTTTTGGCAAGGCGCCTCAGTTCTGCACTATGTTTATAGATACAAAAATTAAAAAGCACTGACTGCTATGAAATGTGGAAGGGGGCTTAGCTGTGTTATTGGGGTGCTTTGCTACATCCAGAACAGGGTGGTTAAAATATGTGCAGGGCATAGTGAAATCTCAAGCATCATTATCAAGGTATTGTAGAGCAGTGATGGTCAACTTACAGTAAATGATGGAGGGGCCATAATTTTTCATCAGTGCTACTGGGGGGCCACATAGCACCAATTTCCTAACTACGTCCAAACAAAATCCAAATTTTGCTCAAGGTACTCATTCACTCCCAGCCATTTTCACTGAAGCAACCCCCTTCGCAGCCGGCTGTTTTACTAGATTTTGACTGATTTTGCAAGGCCCACAGAACATTGTGTTCTATTGCTATAAAAAACATGGAACCTACCAAAAGAAAGATTAGAGTCTCTTCTTTCATCGGGAAAAAAGTATATTTGTATCCGTTTACGTTTTGCAGCAATTAGGATTAGAATATAGCTAAGTTTCATTATTATTCACAAACCTGTTGAAAACACTGGGAAACGAGCTTATTGCAACATGCCCTGCTTGATCTCTCATACTCTGTTGCCACCTGCTGGGCGTTTTTTGGCCTTCTGTATGCCCTAGCATAAAAAAAAAAACATGTATAAATACGATTTTGGGACTATGGCGATATTTAACATAAAATGTTTTCATACGTTTTTGGGAGCAAATGAGTTAAGTGTATTTTATTATATTTATATTTAAATGATATTAAATTTAAATTATACGTGTTTGTGTTTTAATTTATGTTTAATTTTTAAAATTGCCCGCGGGCACCACGTTGGTGACCTCTGATCTATATAATATTAATATTGGATGCACGCACTTTTTCAACTTACTATTAAAAGTAAATCTGATGTGTTTTCACAAAATCAGGCTTATGTCTCCGAAAATGAAAATAAAGATATTCATATATTCTAATTCTACACTTAATTCCTTTTCACATGATGTATAATACGTGGTGGTACCTCAAAAATTGACCAAGTTAGAGCAATTTCAAATTTGGCAGGTTGAAATCCCTCAATTTGAGAAAAACACGTTGTTTTAAAGGTCCATAGCAACCGGTAACCTTAGTAAAAAGATATTCATCCCAAATTTTCAGGAAGTGTTGAAAGTCCAATGGAAAGCCTATTCCAATAGCAGGTAAGGGCATCATCCAAGATTTTAACCCCCCTTTAAAATGTGAGGAAGTTTGACATCTCAACTGATAAAATTGGGCAAAAATTATGATTTTGGCCTCAAGCCCGAAACAACTTTGAAGATCCCATTAAGCTTATAATTAGGGATGCACCGAATTTTCGGCCACCGAAAATATTCGGCCAAAAATGGCTAAAATAGGCATTTTCGGCATTCGGCCGAACTAAAATTAAAGCAGATTCAAGCTCTTCGAGCGCTTCCACATTTTCACTGGTATTCCGTTGCGCGTGCTAAATTATTTTTGCTAATGCTAATGCTACAGTATATAGTATTGACTACTATGCAATTGCACTGCCAGAAAATGCTCCCCTCTCGTTTGGTGTTTAACATTGATCTATATATATTACTGGATAGCCGATAGGCCCAAGTCTTTTGAAGCCGCAAGGCCGCCATATGATCACTCCCAAGAAACGTTTCTCGGCATACGATTATATACATTTATAGTATAGAAATTGGAAAACGTTTGAGACAGTACTGAGTAGAAACAGCATGGTTTCTGATGTTTTAAATTTGTTAAACATAAGACGAGGACTTCAGACATTTTACAACTTGCCTTAAATACATGTATAAATTATATGCTTAATGATGTTTACAGGCGGAAACTTGTACATTTTTTATTAAAGAATCATACATGTAATTCAACAAAAGATGCAGTACATATTTTAAACAGTTTACATCGGTATTAAATCGATTTTTGATGCATCGTTACGGGCTGGAATTTCCATTAATTTCAATGAAAAAAGTGACCTTGATTCAAGAACATTTCAATTGACAAACGAGGTCACGGAACCAATTAAGTTTGTAATCTGAGGCACTGCAGTGCAGTGTGTGTGTAGGAGCTCATATCAGTTTGTCCAGCAAAAACTTGTTCTGGCTAATGTTCAGGAAAGACTGATTTTTATCACCCAGGCCCATACTCGCTAGACTTTTACTCTCTGTTTGTGCAACGTGCTGCCACATATGATATCGTAGTCCAAATATTTGCTCATTTGAAGTCTGTGTTTTGAGTTCTAAGTGAGGATGCAAAGCCCGTCCAATGAATCATTTTATTATCTTTCTCTGTCTGGCTATTTTCTGTTGATAGCCAGCCTCCAAGAAAAGCTGACCGACTTCCTCCCCAAGTTACTGGACTGCTCGACGGAGATCAAAAGCTTCCATGACCCTCCGAAGGTGCCCGCCTACTCCACCTTGGAGCTGTGCGAAAGATTCGGCCGCATCATGACCACACTGTGCAAGGTGGCCAACCACGGGAGATGAGCTCTGCGGATGAGCACATTCCCCACATCGAGCCTGGTCTTAAATCCCATGGAGCTCTCTTAACTCATGCCTTCCTTTAGAAATCCAGGGCTCACTTGCTTTCTAGCTCTTATTCCTCTGTTACTCTTTTGCTGCTATAGGTGTTATCATTGCAGATATTATTTCACTTACGTATGCAAAAACAACAGAGGAAACGTAGGGGAGAGAGGACAAGTTGAACTGTTTTGGAGGGAAGATGAAAAAAGAAAGATTAGTGGAACACAAATGCTACCCTGCAGCTTAAAAGCCAAGCACATTCAGCATCAGCTTTGCCAGACAAAGACAAAACAAGTTTGCAGGTGTTCATACTTTACCAGTGTTCTTACTGCTTTGATTCAAGCTTCCCCCAACCGCCCTACAAACCCTTTCTCAAAGCATCCATCTCTGCGTGGAAAGGTTTGTTTGTCCTGCTGCTCTGCCTCTTGTTTGGTACAGTATTACTACGTTTTGGTTCATTTTATAAGGAAGAAAACCTTCAGAGTTCTAGAAAGCCAGGTTCATCAGCCACTCAGTAACTCAAATGGGTCACATGTCTTTGTGAGCTGCTCCAGAATGAGATGGTTTAAGTGCTGTGGGTGAGCAGCCATGGACTTTCTGTGGCTTGTTAATAAATCCATAGAATAAAGTTTTATTTATGGCCCTTTTTGGCCAAATAAATACGTGTTGTGGTTTTGTGTGTGTGTGTGTGTTTGCTAAGTTCAAAATTGTAGTCAAGTGAAATTTATGCTCATCATGAGGATTGGGATGCGCTTCCGTGCTGGATTTCACTTTGTTTCATCTTTTTTTGCTTTGATCCTTCCTCTGGCCTCCTGACAACTTCACGACTCTTGCAGGACTCTGAAGTATCCGGTTAAGGTTTTTTGATTTTTAACAGGTTTCAGGTGAATTAAAGAGCACAAACTCGCACGCATGCACACGCAAAAAAAGGGAGGGAGGGAGGTAGAGAGAGAGAGCGAAAGAGAGAGACATAGACTCACAGCCGCAGAGAGAGAAAGAGATACACACAGACAGACAGAGAGAGAGAGAGAGCAAACAAACGAACCCCGACTGTTGTTTCCTTTTGCCGCGCTCTCTCTCCCTCTCTCTCTCGCTAGCGCTCTCTCTCTCTCCACTAAATGTTCATGCTCCTTAACATGCTGGCTGGGGGGTGGGGGTGGCTGGGTTGTGGTGGGTGGCGGGTGTGGGGAGCGTTGGCCGGTGGAGTGCCTGGCGGGCCTGCCATGCCCTGTTCTGCTGCGTTGGGCTTGGGGCGCGGGCCGTGTTGGAGTGGGGGGCCGCTCCTGGCTCCTGGGTTTGCTCTCCGGCTTGTGGCCCCTGCGGGGCCCGGGCGTTGTGCCTTGGCGCTGCCGTGGCCTGGGGGGTTATGCTTGCTCTATCCTTGCCGGGGTCGACGGCTCCCCTCTTTGGTGGAGATTTTAATGCATGCCAGAGCCACCACACCAGCATCTATTGAAATTCAAACACAATCTGCTTCTTCCTCTGGTCGTTGAATCGGTAGAGGCTGATGTCTGTGGATCTCACGCTGCTTCATCTATCCTTCCTTCCTTTCCTCAGTCTTTCCTTTGGTCTCTTGAGGTCTCCCTAATTTGTTGGAATTTAGATGTTTCTGGGGTTGGTGAAAGATTCTGGTTGGTAACCCGGTGGGTAGTAGGTGATGTCTGGTTGGTGCTGGATTTGACTTTCCTTTCTTTCCTTTGATCTTTCCTCGGGTCTCCTGACAACCTCACGACTCTAGATGGATTCTGAAGTATTCGGTTTAGGTGAACGGTATGGGATTTTAATAGGTTTTAGGTGAATTAATGAGTGCACACTCACACGCACGCACATGCTCACTTACAAAAAAAAAGAGAGAGAGAGCAATGATGATGACATGTCCAATCGGTAAGATTACCAAATGAACAATACTGAGCGCTCGCTTAAAAAAAGAAGAAGAAAAAAAGTACTGAACCAGTGTAAATCAGTCCCAGATTGTGCTGCTCAATTTGCTAACATTTCTAATTAAAATGTGACAGGCTTCTCTTTGTGACTTTGTGTGGCCAGTAGGGGAATTTACTGAATTTGCTAAATATTGCAGTACTTCAAATATTTGTCTGCAAGTTTGTAAACCAGTTGTCTACTTTGATGGCCTTAATCCAGTAAAACAGTCGGGAGGGAAGGGGGTTGCTTCAGTGAAAATGGCTGGGCGTGAATGAGTTAAGTGTATCTAACATTACTATTTTAACTTGTTATTGTCTAAATCAGGTTACTCTTTTTTTAACTTATTTATTACTTATTTATAATTTTAAATGAATTATATTTATTTATTTGAGTTAATTATTATAATTATATTAATAATAATTTATAATTTATTTATAATACTTTATTTATTATTATTTACTTAATTTACTTTTGATTGCCCTACATATATTTTGGCATTTGGATCAACTGAGTATTATAACTGATCAACAAAACAAAACCACCTAAAAGTGGCGCACAAAAGGAAGTAAGGGTATCCTCAGTCAAAAATAACTGATAACTTTTCTCCATAAACCTAGAATATTTCTGCATACTATTGTCAGTCAGTAACATTAATGCTGATTGTTGTACAATGTTCTATGTCTAGCTAGAGCAGCGCTGGCTTCTGACACACGGCTGCTATTGGTCTATCGATGACACAACTCTTAAAAGTCATTGCCTCGGAGTAGTAGCTAGTAACATTGCGGGCTTGTTGGTACTCTATGTAGTGCAACTAAATGAAGCAAACATCGACCAGGGTACGCAAAAGGAAGGGAAAAAGAAAAGAAATACTGGCTATACAAAGTATTATATAAAAGTAAGTACGGTGTTACGGCCTGTGGCCGGTAGTGGCATGTATGTGTGTACGCAGGTGTAGCGTCCGGAGGAGCCTTCCAGCCATGGCAACAGAGTGGGAAAGCCCTTGGCTGGTGGGCCTATCCGCTGAAAGACTACTTACGTCACAGGATCCCCTCCGCTTCCTAGTCTCTGCCCACCATCTTCCACCCGCCTCTTCACCAGCTGCTGACAATCTCGTCATTAGTTTCTATTAAAAGTAGTTGAATCCCTTCATTCAGACATTTGTGCTACACCACGTGTTGTGTGCTATTCGCGTTTGTCCGGTCTGATCCCCCTTTTTGTTACGGCTAATTGTGAGTCAAGTAAGGTAAGGTTAGGAGTAGTTTTAGTATAGTTTTGCATCATTTGCATCCAACACATAGTTTCCTTTGTCTGTATTAGTTCCACTAGGTTTAGAGTGGCACCCTTAGTTGTATTTATGTTTTTAGGTTGAGTTAGTGCAGTTAGTTACTGTTTTTCTTTGTTGCTGAGAGCGTCCTTTTTATGTTCGTCACGCCTCAGTTAGCTTTAGTTTAGAGGGTTTCGGGGATCTTTAGTTCAGCTAGTACTTTCTGTTTTGATTGTTTGTTCTTTTAGGGTGTCGCTAGCCGCCCCGCTTATACTTGTATCCATTCTCAAACCAACCCTAATTGTTGTAAATAAACCTAACTCATTATCTCACCATTTCATTTTTGTTTGTTGTGACTGTCCATACGTGTACGTTGAGCCTGGGGGTTAACAACGGGATCGCGAGCCTGCCCCTCATGGTGGGGCAACTTTCCTGTGAAGTCGGCTTTGCTTATATTGAGTTATTTTGAATGTTATTTTGTTATTGACGAATGTCACCCCCAGCTTCCTCTAACGTTACTTGTTTACGTAAGAAAGACATATGCAGAAAATTTAGCTCAACACTCTTTGCAGCGGTACACGTTGAAACGTTTGGTTAGTGGAATCGATTGGATTACTAACATTTGCCGATACTGCCCGCACCGGATGACTTGAAAATGTATGCTCTAAGGTAGTATGGCTCTCAAAACACGGACATTCTTCTGTCGGTTTTTATTGGTTGCTATTTGCATTCATCATTTGTGAATTTGAGGTGAAGAATCACTGGTTATTTTTTAACAAGTAACTAGTTCCCCCGAACGTGCTAGCTACTACCGCTAGCATGTTACAACAAAAACAACAACATTGTTTATTCATCACTAATTTTTGTACACTTTAACAACAATTTCAACTTTTGGGCTACTGGGAAAGGAAAATAAGAGACCTTAAGGAGGGTGTTTCGAGATATCTCAAAATCGAACATCTTGACCACAAATCTATTTTTAGCCAGAGCTAGCCACAGCTAGCGGCTCACTTATATCACAATCGTATTATAGTAAAAGCATTTTTTACCATCTTACAATGATACTTACCTTAATCAAAATGGTCCGAACACACTTTGGTAGACTTTGTCGGTTGGAAATTCTTTCGATGTATCTTTGTAATTTCGGACACTCCTTTGCCGTTCGTAATTTATATTCTTACAACTGCTTTCAATCATTGTGTTCCAATGGAAGCACAATTTCTTTACTATTTTTTTTTTGGTCATCTAATCTATGAATGCTTATACAAAGTGAGAGGGTAGAGTGGCCTAAACCACACTAAAGTCAGCCATTTTTTTTTTTAACTTTAACTTTAATTTAACTTTATTCTGTATTTTAAAATGTTCATTTAATTTGCAAAAATAAACTGATTGTACATGTCAAAAAATAACATGAAATTACTATAGCTGTAAAAACACATGCATGAGGTGAGTGTGACATTCAATCAAGACTGTTGTAAAAAAAAAAATAGGAGAGGATTGTACATGTTAAAAAATAACATGAAATTACTATAACTGTAAAAACAATACAGTATTTCTGTTCGTTTACAAAAAACTCTATTAGAAATACATATATTGATTGTTAAAATATGTTCACAAATGTATCGTTAATTTCACAAAGATTTGTTATTTAATGGAATAAAATGTAAAATTCAACTTTAAAACCTTAACAAAATGGGGAGAAAATAGTTACTGAGAATTTAACAGTAAAAATGTGTAATTTTACCATAATTTCTTTGTGAATTGACAATTTTTTTAAACTGAAAATAACTACAATTTCTGTAATGTCCTATAGATGATAGCATTCATTATGTTAAGATTTATTTTGAAAGGACATCTAATGAGATATACACTGTAAAAAAAAGAAAGAAAAGAAAATCATTAAAAAAAACAGCTGCCAGAAAAATACTGTGAAATAGCAAAAAATTATGCCCTCCCCCCCCCAAAATATTTCTCTGTCATTAAAAAAGGTTTACTAATTGTTTTGATGCATAATTACTAATTGTATTTATGTTTAAAGAAAAAGTATAATCGCTAAATGTACTTCTGGTGTCCGATGACGCATTTCCGGTTCCCACCTACGTATTCTCAGTTTGCGTGCGAAGGAAGGCCCTGTTTCAATACCCACGCTACACCCTACGCCAGACATGGGCAAACCCCGGCCCGCGGGCCAAATACGGCCCGTTATGCGTTTCAATCCGGCCCACCGAACTTATCCAATAAGGCTAGGAAAAAAAAGTGTCCGCCCTGAGACTGGGAGGTCCTGGGTTCAATTCCCGGCCGGGTCATACCAAAGACTATACTAGACTATATAACTTCTACACACCCGGAAAATATGATCACTGGGTCGGGGTCTCACTGATAAGCTCGTTTACGCACAGAAAGGGGACAGAAAGATACGCAGGGTACATTCATAACAACGTTTGCAATTTATTAAAATAAACGGGAGAATGGCAGTAAGCTTAACTCAAGATAACTGATTCAAAAAATACAATTCTTCCTGGATTTGGACATTTACAGCAGGAGACGGCACGGTTTTGTGTTGAACACAGCAATAATGTCCTGATAGTCCAGAGAATCGGTCAATTCATTTTTGAAAGAAAGCAGGGACAAAGAGTTCAGTCTATCAGTCAACATTGTGGCACTGTTGTGTTTTGATCCTTTTGACAGCTGAAGATAGTCTTTCTACATGTTGTCATGGGTGAGGTGAGGAGCGCGCATGCAGGAGACTGTTGATATTGGTGAAGACATCCCCGGGGCGTGCGTCGAGCACTTCTATGAGCATTTCCTCGTTGGCTTTTGGCTTCTTTTTGAGCTGCTGCACAAACACCGTGTGCTATGCGTCCCCCACGGAGATGGAAAAGTGGTCAGAGACGGATTGGATGTACGCGCTTTGTCCTCAGCGCGTGACAGGCAGCAGCGGCTATCATGCAGCCGCATGTGTCACACGTACTGTGGGCCCGGGTTAAAAATGGGTGGGCCAATGGAAAAAAATTCTTTAACTTTACGCCTTGAATTGAAATCTATTAATAATAGATGCAGTCACCAGGTTTGACAGATCACAGTGTATGTGCTATTATAATCTATTTACATTTCTCCTCCCACTTTGCCAAATAGTGTGTAAATGCCGCATCTTGCATATTCATTGAGGCAAACGTACTACCTGGTTTAGGGCTATTTTATAATAATCATAATAATAATAATAATAATACATTTCATTTAAAAACAGCACCTTTGCGAACACCCAAGGTCACTTTACAAAGCATAAAAACACAGCAAAAGTTGAGCTAAAACAATAAAAATGAAGCTATTGGAAAAGCTGTTTTAAATATGTGGATTTTGCACATTTGAAAAACGCAGTCCTAAGTGCACACTATAAGTAAATTGGGTTGTACATTTATCTGTGTGTTTTTACTGTGCTATGAAGTCCAAATGCTCCTGGTCCGGCCCATCTGTCAAAATTTCAAACCCATTGTGGCCCGCAAGTCAAAAAGTTTGCACACCCCTGCCCTACGCTCTTCAATGAAGTGTTCACTTAATAGAGGGACACAAAGTGTTTGAGAGAAAATTGTACAATTGAGACGTGTGATGTCTGTAACGAATATTGCCCGTCACCCTCAATGGTTCAATTTTATGTGCCTTTTTAAACATTTCCCCCTGGGGAATGTGTCTTAACTCTGTGTTTTCAGTTCAATAGGACTCTGAGTTTCCCTCCAGCAGGGACTGGACTTCGTTTTATAACCCCCAGGAAACGCATATCACAGCTCCGACAGACCTGAAATCCTGTCGGATAAGCAGTCCCCAGACAATCTTTTATGATCTGGCCTATCCACAGGAATTAGCCATGTGGGGTTTTTTTGGGAAACAATGCCCCTTTGGAAGGTATATGGTACAACAGTGCCCTCCAACGGTCACTATCGGTTATCCTCAAGAATCTCAAATGAATGATGAGTGTAATTTCTGTAGCCACCTAAGTTTAGTAAGCTTAGCGGATTCAATAACTTTATGATTGCGATAATGTTTGAAAATGTGTTCAGAATGCTAAATGAAGCATCCGGCTTGTCAATTCTGATAAAGAATGATCAAATACTATCCCAAAAGCTTGGTCTCAGTCAACCAAGTCTGTTTCATGCGCACGGAAGGGGCGGGGCTACGGCCCGGCCCCCTGCTGACCCAGTTTTAAAACAAGCGCGCAAAGGAACTTCTCTCTCTTTTCCTGGAACTCTCTTCCCCTCTCCTTCGCCCTATAAACTGCTCAAGGACTCTCTTTTCCTGGAACTCTCTTCCCCTCTCCTTCGCCCTATGAACTGCTCAAGGACTCTCCCGTTCCTGCAACTCCTCCACCCTCTATCCACCTCATGTCTGGCCCCATGAACTTTTCCTGATCATCACGAGAAACGTGGTCGCTGATGGTGACCACACGGCTTCTTCTTTTGAGCCACAACACACGTCCCAAAGCATGCATCAAGCAAGGACTGCAAACATCCTGTGCATCCCCAAGGCGTGCGTGTCTGTTCCACCCGTGCGGCGCCCCGCAGTGCCCACACAATGATCTAACGCAACCTCCACGCTGCATGGGCATCACCAACCAGCAGCCAGAGACTCCCGGGCAGCATTCCAGCTGGACGGTGCAGCATTCCAGCATTCAACCGAGGATCAACGCTCGAGTCTCTCTCTCTCTCCCGTGCGACTGAACCAGTCTGTAAATTGCGCCTGCATTGCAATCTGACCACATACTACTGGTGCAACGCTTTTATTCAAACATAAAAGAATTGACAGGTCAAACACTTCCATCTTTATCCCCATCTACCTTTTTCATCTACCCTTTTTTTTTATCTTAGTTAGGTTGCAAGTTTTCATTTTATGTTTGATTCACATTTTTATTCCGTTTCATTAATAGGTTAGGCTGTGACTGATATATGTGTGTTTACTAAATACATTTGTTGTCCAAAAATTCGATTTTTGCCAAATCATGTGTCTTGACTGAGTGGATTAGTAATTCTCTTATAAAAGCCAATAACTCCATGATTAACTCTTTGACTGCCAAAAACGTTAAATAACGTTTAGTAAAATCTTACGGAGGAGCGCCAAAGACGTTAAAAGACGTTCACCAAGGTTTTTTTTTTGGAAACGGGTGGAGGAAAGCCTTGGCCAGCTGTGCTGAAAGTATCAAGCAGATCTAGTTAGTATAATGACTATTTTTGGCCCCTAGATGGCAGCGATGACTCTCTTTGGACAAGATCGGGTCGGCGTCAGTAGTAGAAGACGTGAGGCGAGCTAGAGTGTTGAGGGGAAAATGGCTGAGGAAGCCATAATGGCGACCGGTTGCAAGCAGCTCACGCTTGAGCATTTTTTTCAAAGACGAAAAGCATCGACCAATGCTAAAGAGCACATTGATGACGACGATGATGATGATGATGGTGACTCCGAGGTTGACGCCGAAGTTGGAAGCGTTGATGCGGCGGCTATGATCACGTCATAAAGCCTCACCGGCTAGCGATGCTAACGCCGGAAAACGCGGAGCACAACCGAGCACGCTCAGGCGGACGTTCAATCGGACGACAAAGAGTGCCCCGAGTCCAATGCATATTCCTCGGAAGAGTGGGTACAGTCTGATCACAGAGAAGACACTGGTTATGGACTATGATGCCACCATGAATGGAGCGGATAAGATGGATCAGAACATCTCTTACCACCCGGTATAGGAACTGAAGGACATTAGGAAGCCAGACGTAACACCACCGTAACGTCACCGTATCATGATCCTGAGAGTAGACTTGATAGCAACATGGCCAAACACACACTGCAGTATATACTTGCTATTCCCCGGAAAAAAAAGCCAGCAAAAAAGTGTAGCGTCTGCAATCGCAGTGAAACTAATCTGTTGTGCAAATCCTGCTGCGTCTCGTTGCACGCAGGGGAGTGTTACAAAAAGAAAAACTGTATTTGAAACATCCACACAATTGTAAATAGTACCACGGTTGCACACATTTGTAAATAGTTTGCCAAATTGTTTTGTCAAATTGTTACACTGTTGAATGTAAATAAACGTATTTTGCTATCAAAAAAACACTTTTTCATTGTTGGTGGTAGTGTTTTACAGAAGTAAAGCACTGTTTAGGTGTTTGTGGCATCATTCGTGGAAAAAAAAAGGTGTCAAATTCATGGATGACGTCGCGGGAGAAACCGTCGCACAGCAATAATGTGTCGATCGAAACACGTGGCCGTGGGCCGTACACCGCAGCGGCCACAAGACGGCCGATTGAGAGGACGGTTCCTGTGTTAGTCCCATCCCCCTCCCCATACCCGAACATCCTGCGGTGGAAACGCGGCATATGTATGGCCCTACTATTTTGTTAACCTCTACGTTGTCGAGCCAAGAGAATATGCAACTTGTCTTCAAGCTCAAAATAACGCACATGCAAACGAGAAATGTGGGCACTTGTTTTGTTAAATTTGTATTGTATTCATATTTAAGAGTAATGAATTATTGTAGTGTAAGGTTGCAATTGTTTTGTCTATGAAGTGTTTCCAATTCTGATACCTTGTCGTCAATCTCCCGCAGCCGAGAATCGACTAACATTTGTCGAAGGCAGTGGTGGACAAACTTGTTCCTCAAGGGCCGGCGTCCTGCAGGATTTGGAGGTTTCCCTGCTGCAACGCAGCTGATTCCAATCAACAGGAGCTTATACAGAGCTTGCTGATGAGCTGATCATATATCAGCTGTGTTGGAGAAGGGAAACATCCAAAACCTGCAGGACTCCGGCCTCGAAGACCGAGTGTACCCACCCCTGGTCTAAGGGGTACTTCTAACAGTACTTAAAAAAACTGTCAATAAAATCAAACACCTAACGTATATTTACCTTAAAAATATAAGGCACCAATGTGGCTTTGAAATCAGCAAGGAGGATACATACAACTACATACATACTCAAAAACAGGACGTAACCCTTTAAATAACAAATTAAATCCTTACAAAATGTTACCTGAAATGATCATTCAATATAAGCAGAGGAATGCAAAGTGTCCAAGGACCAAATGTGGATTACATGATATCATCAGTGTCCAGCACCAAAGTTCTCTTCAATCTTCCTGGTTGGTCACCAATTTGTCCACGAAGATCTTTGTCTCCTCGGGTGTGTTCAACGTAGTTGTCACGTTGCCATGGGTAACCCGAAGACGAGCACGGTAGATGAAACCCGTGTGATTACCCGCAGCCTTAAATTTCTTCCTTGTGTCCTCGAAAAGTTGATGATGTCTCACGATCTCAACAGGGAAATTCGGGAAAATGTGACTTAGGTGTCCCTTGTTAATTAAAGGAAAGTGTTCCATTGCCAACCGCATAATGAGCTCCTTGACGCGGTAGCTGTGGATCCTCGCATTCCTCACTTGTTAGCAGACTTAGCTGGCTGGCTACCTAGCCTGTGAGCCCGATCCACTTCAACAGGCTTCGGAAAGTGCTCATGACCAAAAAGAGAGGGCGTCAACTTTGACACAAAGTCCACTGGATTCCCAGATTCGGCATTTTCTGGCAGATTCACAAATTTAATGTTCTGTCGTCTGGAACGAGCCTCCAAGTCGGTGACTTTTTCCTGCAAGGCCTTGTTAGCTTTTTCCAGCCGCGCAGCCTGTTGCTCCAGTTTAGCCAACATGCAGTCATGATCACTGGTTGCTTCTTCCAGCGCAGACAAACGCCCTTCGTGCTCTTTCAAAATAGAATGGTTTTCCTCCAGAGCCGACTGCAAAGCATTAAATCTCTCGTCCATTTTCCGGCTCATTTCCCGATAACAGCGAGCACGACCACGGTATCGGCAGAGGGCCCAACAGCTAACCTGGTTAGCATAGCGCTCCTGTGCACTTCATCGGCTTCTTCTGTGGGATTTTTAGTTGGACACGATTTCTTCAGGGCCATTTCCAGTAATGGTCAGCAGCCAAACTCTTAATCAACGTTAAGCATTAAATGCCTTCACATTTAAGGTGTTTTAAGCATATAAAACTCAGATTGTCAGAGGAGCACACTACAAACACGCCTACTCACTCATGTGCGTTGTCGACTTCGTTTCATCTTATTTATCGATTTTTTGAAATTAATATGGTGTTCTTTATGCAAAATGGCTTATGAGCAAATTGAGCAAAATATAATTGCCATTAATTTCATCCAATTTGAAAGAAATTTGCTGTAGTTGTGATATATACAGTATGTCCTTTTAATTTTTTTTATCTGTCATTGTTTTTTTGGGGGAAATTTTATGTATCATAAGTTCTAATGGTACCGGCACATGGTTATCGGTATCGGTGAGTACGGAAGATTTGAGTATCAGTATCAGTCTAAAAAAAAGTGGTATCAAACATCCCTAAATAATACATAAGTCTTCGGGGTGTATTTTAAATGTATTTATTTTGTTTTCATAGCACGGCTAGAAGGAAGGTCGAACAGTCATATGGGAGTTGTGCTCTTTTTACTGTGTATCGTGTAGAAGCAACAAAAAGCACCACCAGATGATGTTGCTCCTAGGCGACAGCCTTGCTTGCGGATGACTGGCTTCCGAACTCCGCCCAAAGCACAACACTAGGTAACAACTCTCCTTTTTTGGTTTATATATGAAAAAATATGTACATACATAAAAAAAATAGTATGCAATGCAACCGGGTTTAATACTTTTCAACAGGAATCCAAACCACAAAAACCCACTTTAGAAGTTGGTAACTTGGCAAGCAAGAATAAAAATGGATGAAAAGTCAACATTTTACTAGCTTTATTTAAATCAGAATCAGAATTATTGGCAGAGAATTTTTCTCCAGAAAAAAAAAGAAAATAATTATTGGCCAAGTAGAAAACACACTCAAGGAATTCATGTTCACAGTCAAAACCCGTCTGAGAAAAATGACAATGACCGACAGGGAGACAGAACGGGAAGCTTGGCGGTTCGTTAATTAGTGCCCCGTGTTTCTTAGATGGAAAAAAAGGAGGCATGACTAAGGAGGGTAGAAAAAAAACAAGGCTAAGTTGTGATGCATCTAACTTTAGAAACAGTATCGTGTACTGAACCTATTGTGCTATATAAATAAAGCTGAGTTGAGCAATTCGAAGTATTTGATTTGGGGATGGTTTTTAAAATAATATTTTTGTTGAATTTTTATCGCACAATACTTACTGTGATGTTTTTTTTTTTGCACACAAGTACACAAAATTTGAAAAAAACACTAAAACGAATACTTAAACTCATAAAAACTAACAAACCTGCTTTGGAAAATAATTAAAACGAACACACTTTAAAACTAAACGAAACTCAAAACAAAATAAAACCTCATTATAATGAAAATTCCAAAACTACTATAGTATAACCCCGGCGCACACACGCACGCGCACACACGTCAGGTCTACATTTCTAGTGGGGACATCAAATTGATGTAATGCATTTCCTAGCCCTTTACACTAACCTTTAACCATCATAACTGTTTAACTAATCCCAACCAAAACCCAATTCAACCTAAACTCTAAAACCAAGTCTTGACCCTCAAAAAGAGGTATGGAGTTGTGAGGAATGACTAAAATGTCCCCACAAAGCACCTGTGGTCCCCACAATGATAGTAAAAACCCGGAATATGGTCCTCACAAGATTACACAGACAGGACCGCACGCACGCACGTTCACTTGTCGTGTCTACATTTTTAGTGGGGCCATCTCATTGACATAATGCATTTCTTAGCCCCTAACCTTAACCATAAGAAATGATTACCTAATCCTAACCAAAACCCAATTCAAACCTAAACTCTAAACCCAAGTCTTGACCCTCAAAAAGAGGACCAGCCAAAATGTCCCCACAAAGCACCTGTAGTCCCCACAATGATAGTAAAAACCCGGAATATGGTCCTACTCCTCACAAGAAAACACATTCAAGAACTGTCTGTCTGACCTGGAGGTCAAGGTGCATTGACATTGAGGGTTGTCTAACTGGGCCTCTCAAAACTCTTTCCTCGCATTCCAACTCCAGGGAGGGGGGGGGGGGGGGGTTGTAGCAAGCTCGGCTTATTACCAGAGTGAGAGAGATAGAAAAAAGAAGGGATTTTGGGTGAGAGAAAGCTAGGGGGAGTGGTGGGGGTTGAAAGAAGCTGGAAGGTATTATCCACTGTTTCCTTGCCTTCTTGCAAAAAAGTGGCTTGTTCTCTTCCACTCAAATCGTCGGAGCTCCGTGACAAAGTAAAGGAAAGGCTAAAAACTTGAACCTGCTATTCTGCCCCGGCCTTTTGAGCAGCTCACGTGTTCTCGCTCCCTCTGTTGCGCTCTCACTCTTGTCCGCTCCTTGTTTGTCTCGCTCAGTTTCCCTGGGCTGCATGTAAGAGGATCACTTTGTTTCCGTTGGCTTTTTTCCACGGTGCCACAATCCCACATGGACGAGAGGATCGCATTTGAGCAGATACTGATGGGGGTGCACAGCTGCAACGGTCCCCTCCATCTCTCTCCACAGCAGAAATAATGTCTACACACCTCCGCCCCTTTTGCGTTCTTACCTCTCTCCCTTGGTCTCACTCTCTTTCGTTCTCTCCAAGGGGTGTGGGTGCTGTATGGAAAATAAAATGGAAGTGGGATCGGACAAAAGGGGAATCTTACGTTCTATCTTTGGGATATTGCGACCTCTGTGGTAAGTGTTTCTATTTTTCTTAGTTCTCTTTCAGCACTTTTGAAAGTTTCTGTTTTTGGAAAATGTGTGTTGCCATCTTTTCATTTTTTCAAGTTCATGGTTTAAATTTGTTAACTTGCGAATGAAGTGGTTGCTTTTGAATTGGGTTTAGGGTCAAGGTAGAGCAAGAGCTAGTGTAGCCTTGAGGCTTACTGGGGGAAGGGAATGGGGGACAGGGCATGAAGCTAAAACTTTTAACTTGACATTCTAATGTTTCAATTGACTTGTATATTACAGAGTGGCTATCAAACTGGGGAAAGAAAGACGGCTACACAAATTGATGTTGGTTGTTAAGAAACTGGTTCTGAACTGCATGGTCCAGTTGGATGTGTTTTATGTTGTATGATTCCAGAGTTCAGTTATTGTGGGAAGGCTTCGACCACTCATTAGTACAAATGCAATTCTGAATAATAGTTGTCGTCAAATTATTTCACAACCATTATTTTGTATGTCATTCATCATTAAGGTTTTATTCCGTTCTTTATTCAAAGTTAAAAGTCAATGCAAGCTTTCAGTACATACTGACATATTCACTACAATTATATACAATGGAACAGTGGTTTGAGCAATTGCCTACCACCATGGAAGACCTGGGTTCAAACCCCGCTTGGACAACTTTACGGCTAGTGCAGTGGAGCTTTGACCAGTAAACAGAAGGCGAGGGTTCGAATCCCACTTTCACCAGATTGCAGTTCAAGTTTTATTTGTATTCATTTATCATTCAAGTACAAGTTACTACTCAATTACTACTACTACTAGATAATAGTTATAGTAATAGTTAATTACTTTGTAATTTTCACATAATTTATCCTTCAATTTCCTTCATAGGCATTCAGCATTCCCACGCAATTTCTGCAAAAATAAAAATAAAATCACACTTATTGCATTTGTTATGATAGCTTATGGTTTATGTTTGAATATATTATAAAGCTGCTTGTGACAATTTTTTTTAAATAAATTTTCAAAGTCTTTGCTGATTATAGTCAACCAGGCTATTATATATATATATATATATATATATATATATATATATATATATATATATATATATATATATATATATATATATATATATATATATATAAAATTTTAGTAAATAAGGGATAAGTAATTTGAGGTGTCATGAAATGGTGCACGTTGGAGAGGGTGGACCCAAAGGCGAGGAAAAACATCAGGGAGACAGGAATTGTGAACAAAAGGAGAAACTTTATTGGAACAAGTGAGGACTGGTCGCTGTGCCGGGACTGGCTTGATGTGGAGAACTAGACAGGGACAGAGACAACTAGACTGGGACAAGGCTTACCGTGACGCAACAGGAAACACAGACTCCCACACAAGACTTTAACAACTCACATAGACAATGATCCCACACCGACTGGACAAACACAACAGACTAAATACACTAACACTAATGAGACACACCCGTTGGAACACAATAGGAAGAGAGCACCGATTGGTCAAACACACTGGGAAGGGAACAGGCACACGTAATCAGACATAACGAGACAGGGGAAACACAAGACAAACACCAAAATACAAAACCAAAATGTGACTGTGACAGTGACCCCCCTCCCTCACCAAGGGACGGCTCCTAGACGTCCCTAAATAAAAAAAACTAGCCAAAACGGGGAGGGCGGGGACGGGTAAGAAGGAGAGAACACTGCCCTTAGACAGAGCCAGTGTCATAGAGAGGAGGCCGGTTGCCTTGACGGGTCTGAGCGAGACGAGGCCGGTTGACTTGGCCGAACTTGGGAAGCTTGGCTGGACGTAGAGAACTTAGCAGGAATGTGGAGAACTTAACTGTGAAGAGGACGACTAGACTGAGACGTAGACAATTAGACTAGAGATGGGACGTTTGACACTGAGACTCCGGAGCATGTGTCAGCCGAGTGAGACAGACTGCTCGAAACAATGTATCAAAAGCCCTGATGAAACCTCCGTGATCACGTGCTGATGACGTATGCGGCTTTATACGCGCTAATGAGATACCGGAAATTACGTAACTGATTCAAACCTTTTGGCGCGGTGTCAGGCGCACAATTCCCTCATGTAGACATTTGCTTCACTTTATGTTCACTTGGAAAAGTTAGTTATTTGGTATGTTTCCAACAAAAGTACTCCCACAATGATGCATTTAAAGTTTCCAATTATGCATTATTTTTAAATCGTGTGTAGAAGATTCAGGCTTGACCCAAGTATTTTCCACCGAGTTGCTATAAGCGCTTCTCCAAGACCCTCAGTCACATCTCCCAAAGACTGATGTTGAAATACTTGTCATCTGGCTTCTCAGCGCACTTGTGTCATATCCAAATTATGTTTATAAAAATCGAATGAGTAACAGGACATCACATTGAACCAAAGTACTGATACAGTGTCAAAATATTGCAACACTTCCATGTGTACCTGATGATCATTAGACAGACACAAATGTAAGACTGAATGTACTGGTGTTATGTTGGAATATAAATCAACCAGGCAAATCACTTTGAAGATTATAGCTGCTATGACTCCAGCTGACCACCAGATGTCACCGGTACGATCTATCTTATGGGGCTTTGAAACTTCGACTCTTTTTCCAAATCAATCAGCCGAAAGCCTCAAAAGCTTCACAAGGCTTCATTGTCCCATCTCTAAATTAGACTGAAACAAAGACGGCTTAACTGTGACGAGGCTTAGCTTGATGCGACGGGAAACACAGACTCCCACACAGGACTTTGACTTCGACAATGATCCCACACCGACTAGACAAACACAACAGACTAAATACACCAACACTAATGAGACACACCTGGGGAACACAATAGGAAGAGGGCACCGATTGGTCAAACACACTGGGAAAGGAACAAGCACACAGGTGGACGTAATCAGACATAACGAGACAGGGTAAACACTCAGAAACACAAGACAACACCAATCACAGAAAGATACAACAAACACCAAAATAAACAAAACCCTAACCCATACAAAACCGAAACGTGACAGGTTTGTTATTACCAAGCCTGATACACAAATTCAATTGTACCTGTTTTGCAAAGGGGCCATTTTGCAAACTCAAGGGCCACGCCAACAGGGTAAACTAAATTGTATTCCTGATAAATTTGATGCACATAAACATTTTTATTTTGACTTCTTCAAAACTGTTTAAGGGATGGTCCAAAACTGTGGGCTGGCCACATGTGACCTGCGTGCCTAAACCTGTTTTTATTGCTTTATCAATAACACTCTGTTACTTGTGTCATTGTGGCTTCTGTAATGAGAGCAAACTATTGTTCATGTTTCTAATCCTCCTGTGGGTCAGGGTGGATTGTGTTTTGTAGCCACAACCTTTGCTGATTTAAAAATATATACTAATTAAGTCTGCAGTAGAAAATAATTCTCTATTTTGAGCAAGTGGGTCACAATCTAATGACACTTCTAACCTGTGGTAATGAGGTCCCATCAAGCATACTGTCAAAAAGTTGTACTATTATGTTGACGAGCATCTGGGATTGAGTTTATTTTGACCAAATAATAATATTCCCAAAAAAACAACAACTCAGAAACTCACGAGAAATACACGTAGCGTAGCTATAGTCTCATGTGAGGAATTCGTTAGTGGTTAATGGGACACTGTTTTTAAAATGAAAAGGCAGGATGGAGACGGATGTATTCTTAATTTAAACTTTACTCGTCATACACGGCAGCTAGAGCTGCAACGCATCAGCTGACTAACACTAACCAATCAGAAGCTAGCATACTCAAGGTAAATGCAAGTGAATGACGGAGAGCAGCAGATTCGACACATCAACTTAGCTACTTGTACAAAAACAAAACATATGAATGTGTAAATAATAATTCTGGGAACATAAATGTACAAGTAAATATACATCTAATTGCTAAAGCAATTACTCCTTATTTGACACGACCGAAAAATATTGGCCAAACATCCGAGCATTTGAGGTCAATTGGAGGCTTAGGTGCAACCAGCATAGGATTCAAAACAAGTTGCTGGGCTCTATTTTCAAAGACAAGCACCCGTAGGCTCGGTGTAAAAATTGCCACATTTTCATGCTAGTTTAACATGTTTGTGAATTTTGAAGATGCGCTACGCCTTGCTGGGCGTTCTGGCGCATCTTACAATTTGGTGCTCATAATCTTTTTTTTTTTCATGATCTCAGTTTTAAAGCCTTTCCGCTCTTTCCATGTTATGCTGTAAGGTTTTTACCATAGCACGCTATGAAGCAAAAGTTGGAAATGTTTGTTTTCATATTTTTTACAATTCTTTAAAAATTATTTGTTTGCCTCTCTGTTTGCAGTTAAATTTAGAGGACCGGGAGTGTGTTCCACATGTTTATATAACATTGTTTCATGAAACATGAAATGCATTCATATTGTTATCTGATTTATGACATACTGACCTATATTTGTGCAAGTTGTTATAGCATATGCTTAAAAGAATGCTAGTCAAAGTGTTTCATTTTGTCATTAAGCCTAACCAATAAGAGCAAAACATTTCTGTTTAGTGAATCCAATATTGTTTATTGTAAAAAAAATAAAAATAAAAATAATGTATTAATTGTGGTTTTTTTAATGCATGATAAGCAAACTGTGAAAAATAAATTAAAAAAAAAATTTCTACAGTCGATTACACACTAAAATGAAAATTTTCACACAATAACCGATGCTTACACTCAAGGAGCAAAACACCTATCCAGAGTTGCACAACAAAAAGTTCAGACTCAGCTTCACATTTTTTGCAAAACATTACACACAGTGATTTGCAAAATTTTACACGTATTTTCATAACTTACAGACACAGATAAGGATTGTTACTTCCTTGTCAATACAAAGCCCTGGCTTGACAATGACCACACCAAACACATTGAATAATCACATTCACATCCACCAAGTGTGGAAGCGAGCATGTGCTAAATTGAAAATACTTAATGCTGTCATTTTTATTTGTCTGCTATAAGAAAAACTACTATTTCGTTCTGATTTGTATTGTTGTGATTTGTTGCTGAGTATGGTAAGGAATATATATATATATATATATATATATATATATATATATATATATATATATATATATATATACGTATATATATATATATGTTGTTTTTATTTCCATTTATATCTAGGAATTCTATTTTTTTATATCTGTTTTTATTTTCGCTTTTATTCATTTATTTATTTAGTCATTTATTTATTTTTAATTTTAGCAGTTTTGGTCCTCCATATTTACCAAGCCAATAGAAATTAAAGAGCACTTCATCATTGACTAAAAAGGACAACAACAACAAAAAAGTCTCATTCTCCACTGCACTGTTGTATGATATCCCATTTCCTTTTCACATTTAAAGTGGTGATTAGCCACTTTTGTTTTTAAAATGCTTTACAGCAGTTTCCTATGCTGGGTCAAGAGATCAATGGCAATTTTTTTATGCTGTGGAACAAAGGCCGTTCCTCTTGGGTCACTGACGGGCTAACTCTTCCTATTGTTTGAGGGAAATGATCTTAACCCTTTGGAGGCTTCTCGATGTAATATTTGAAAATTCACATTTAAACTCGAGTCATTTTTTGCAATACCTCTATTATTGGTCAATTAAAAAAGAAAAATGAAGAAGAAAATTAAAAGATTTTTTTTTAAAATATAGTTTCAATAAATCACCTAATTACACATTGATTGTGCTTTATTCATGATTATTTTCATTCAACACGCTTACATTATTTAGATTTTACTATGGTGTAGGTCCTGCTGTGATGAAGGTCAGCCGTCTTTTGTTAGCTAAACAGCCAATCAACTTGAGGTTCTAATTTATTACCTGACAACAAGGCATCAATTACTGACTAATTGCACCTTTTTAATGATGCCTTCCCGAAATACAATACAAATACAATAGCCTACAGTGGTCTTGGTGTAAGGAGAAATGTTGCAATCTTTGGCATGGGAGGGATGGATGGAGGGAGGGAGAGAGGGAGAGAAGAAAATAAGAAAGAGAGAGAAAAGAAAATGAGAGCGAGAGAAAAAAGAGAGAACATGAGAGAGAGAAGAAATATTGAGAGAGAGAGAGAGAAGAAAATGAGAGAGGGGGAGAGGAAAAAGAGAGAAGAAAATGAGAGAAAGAAGAAAATGAGAGAGAGAAGAAAATGAGAGGGGGAGAGAGAGAGGAAAGAGAAAGAAGAAAGAAAGAATACTAGAGAGAGAGAAGAAAAAATAAATAGAGAAAATGAGAGAGAGAGAAGAAAAAGAGAGAGAGAGAAAATGAGAGAGAGAGAGACAAGAAAAAGAAAGAGAGAGAGAAGAAAATGAGAGAGAGCGGTAGAGATGTGCATTTTAGTTTTTTTCTAATTTGCTCAAGTCTTGCAGTTGTCCAACTGGTGCATTATTTCTTGTGAGAAACCCAATGCGTGTTTGTGTGACTGAAGGGCCATTATGGGACAGGCTTTTAAGCCGGACCTGGGAAGTGGAAACCTAATACCGCCTGACTGCTGCTCTCGTGTATATGAACCCCACAGCAGCGAGGAGAAGAAGAGCGAGCGAGCGAGATAAGAAGGGAGGAGGGGTCTGAGGAGAGCGTGGTGTGTTCAGTAATTAAGTGTCTGGTTTTGTATTGACCAGTCTGGTGCTGAGACCTTAGGGACCCTTAAATTTGCTGTTGAAACTGAAAGGATTATGCACCCAAAATAAATTAAACGGGACCAATGAATATTGAAGGGCACAAAATAGTCAATTGTTTTTTCTGCCTTGTTCACTTCAACCTGGATTACATTTTGCTTTTTTGGAATATGATGCCTCTTTTATACCAAAAAATGCTAACTTAATGTTCCAGGTAGATGACAGATCTACTCACCAATTCAATTAAAATAGCACACTAATGTCGTGAAGCTGTGTTATTAACTCTTTCACTGCCAGACATTTTCAGAAACGGGTTGTTCCCAGTGCCAGCCGATTTAAGCATTTTGACTGATCTTTCAAGGTCCACAGAAAATGTTGTGTTTGGACTATGGAAACACACATACTACCAAATGAAAGATTTGACTCTCATCTTTCATCAGAAAAAAAAGTTTGTTTCTACCTTATTCCGTTCTTCAGTAATCAACAATAGAAAATGGTTACTTTCACCGAAATTCTCTGTTTTGAAACAAAAAACGGAGAAAAAGAGCTTTTTGTGAAACGATGTTATTTCATGCACTCTAGTGAATTCTACACTTCTTTTTCTCCATGAATGATGCCACAAACACCTAAATAGTGCTTTACTTCTGTAAAACGCTTTCACCAACAATCAAAAAGTGTTTTTTGATTGCAAAATACGTTTATTTCCATTCAACAGTGTAACAATTTGACAAAACAATTTCGCAAACTATTTACAAATGTGTGCAACTGTGGTACTACTTACAATTATGTGGATGTTTCAAATACTGTTTTTCTTTTTGTAACGCTCTCCTGCGTGCAAGGAGACGTCGCTGGACTCGCACAACAGTTTACTTTCACTTTGTCCGTTTCGCGTGCAAACCTTACACTTTCTTGACCGCCTTTTTTTCCGGGGAATAAATAGCAAGTAGCAGACTGTACACACTCCTCCGATGAATATGCATTGGATTCGGGGCACTCTCCGTCGTCCGATCGAACGTCCGCCTGTGCGTGCTCGGTTGTGACCGCCGCCGCGTCAGCGGTTCCAATTTCGCCGTCAAGCTCGGATTCACCATCATCATCATCGATGATCATCATCGTCGTCATCAATGTGCTCTTTTTTTGCGTTGGTCGATGCCTTTCGTCTTGTAAGTGTAGAGCTGCTTTGCAAACAGGCACCACTTCCTCCTCAGCCATCTAGCCCCCCCCCCACGTCTCCTACTGCGTCAATGCTTTCCATCCACGGAGTCATCACCCTCATCATCATCATCGATGATGATCATCGTTGTCATCAATGTGCTCTTTTAGCGTTGGTCGATGCTTTTGGTCTTTGAAAAAAACGGCTCGGGCGTGAGCTCCTCGCAACCGGTCGCCATTTTTCCTTTGTTTTCCATTCTGATCTCCTGCTCGACGCTCTAGCTCCGCCTCTACTGACGCCCACCCGATCTTGTCAAAAGACAGTCATCGCTGCCCTCTAGGGGCCAAAAATAGTCCTTAGGCACAACAGACCTAATTGAAACTTTCACCACAGATGCGGAAGGCTTCCCCCCACCCGTTTCAAAAAAATAAATAAAAAAAATTGGATGACGTCTTTTGACGTCATTGGCAGCCCTCCGTAGGTTTTTACTTGACGTCTTTAAACGTCAGTGGCAGTGAAAGAGTTAATAGGGGTGTCAGGCGATGAAAATTTTTAATCGTAATTAATTGCATGACTTCAATAGTTCACTCACGATCAATCGCAAATTTAATTTTAAATGTATAATAAAATGTACAATAGAATCTTTTTTTGAAGTTTCCATAATCTTGTTAACATAAAAGTGGAAAAGAATGTTAAACTAATAGAAATATGGCTGCATCTTTTAGTCATTGATACAGTAATTTCATAATAATTCATAAAATTGCGTTATAATTAAAAAGAAAAAAGTAGTGTGATATTGATTTGTGTTGAGGTAATTTTTCTGCCATCAGATAATTGCATTTGTAAGACATTGGTGACGGATCACTGCATTTTTCTGTTCATAGTAAGAGCTAATCTAATCTTCAACATGAAGTAACGTGAAATTCTGCACATTTTAAAATTTGTTAAATACAACTCGACCCCAGTCTCCACAAATATATGCATTATTATTAATTTTTTTACTGCAAAATTTTGATGTGGACGTGTCTGCTGTGTTGCAACTTGAATTCTCCCAGTACAGGCTTTCCAAGTAAGGGGCGGACATTAATCATGCGTTCCAAAAAAATGGTGGCGTTAAATGAACTTTAAATTAACTCAAAATTAATTCACAAATTTTGACACCCCTAGTTATTAAATGTGTGAGTGGAGGCTTGCAGACTACAAATGGGAACTATCAGAAAGGATATTATTTTGTCTCAGTTTATGTCCAGTGACGTTGGTCCCACCATTTTGTGGGGCTCAGTCAGGCAGGAACATCCTGCCATACTTCCTGGATTTGATGAGATAAACATCTCTGCAGCCAAAAGGATTGTGCTGATAAAAACCCCCAATATAAATTCTCTTGAAATCGAATGCTAACATAATAACCTTGTAATTGATTTCAGGAGGTCACATTTTAAGAAGTATCTGCTAAAAGTTGGATCCTTTACTTTGGTCAGATCACATTACTCTCTCCTCTGGAGCATGTGAACCTGCTGAACTCTGGGCCTCTGTTGTATGATCTACAGTAAGTGATGTCATGGTTCAGCCTCTTTTAGGTACATGAGAGGCTGGTTGGTTGATGCACTACCTCATAATTTATTTCAGAGGGCTACAATTCCATTTGATGATTAATTTTTGGTGTATTTTAATGGATCTAGAGTCAATTCAAGGTATTTTGGGGGCCTATGTCAATACTGATATTGGGGACTAAATAACATCCATATATTGGTGGTTAACTCGTTTAAACCCAAAAACATATAAATACATTTTTTAACAGTTTGTCCTTCACGCCCCAAAACTTTATACAATTTTTTAAATTGTATTTTATTTTTTACTGCTAGAGCATACAGAAGGCTTTAATGCAGCTTCTGTCCTGAAGAGGTCACTTTAAGCAGTTGTAGATATTACACGAAATGGCCAGCAGGGGGCAGCAACATTCCTAGAGGGATATTTTTTTTCTTTGCCCTCCCGAAGAAGTAGAAGGGAGAGGGTGCTGGGTGAAGAGGAAGTAATGGGATTGGGCCAAAGTGTCTAACGTCTTAAACTTATATATAATTAAAAAACTCAAAAGTAGGGTGTGCAAAAGTATTCAGCACCCCCCTGAACTAATACTTTATCTAACACCCTTTTGCTGCAATTACAGCTTCAGGTCTTGGGGTATGTGTCTATCCAGTTTTGCACATCAGGAGGCTGAAATGTTTGCCCATTCCTCCTTGCAAAACAGCTCCAGCTCAGCTAAGTTAGATACAGAGCGTTTGTGAACCGCAACCTTAAACTTTAGTCAGCAATATGAAGACAAAAAAACACACCCGGATGGTCCGGGTCAATGTTTTGGAGAGATTTAAAGGCAGAGAAGGATACAAAACGATTTCAAAAGCTTTGAACCTCACAGAGTACTGTTCAATCAGTCATCCATAAGTGGATGGAGTACCAAACAACCACACATCTACCAAGACAAGGCCATCCCTCCAAAGTTTCCGACCGAAGAAGGAGGGCACTCATCAGAGGAGTACCCAAGAGGCCTTTGATCAGGTCCTCGAGGGCCGGAGTCCTGCAGGTTTTGGATGTTTCCCTTCTCCAACACAGCTGATATATGATCCCCTTTTCAGCAAGCTCTGCATAAGCATGATAACTATCCTGTTGATTGGAATCAGCTTGTGTTGGAAGAGGGAGACCTCCAAAACCTGCAAGTCTTCGGCCCTCGAGGACCGAGTTTACCCACCTCTGCTCTAAATGAACTGCAAAGATCCACAGCAGAGGTAGGGGAATCTATCCATAGTACAACCATCAGCCGAGAACTGCACAAATCTGGCTTGTATGGAAGTATGGCAAGAATAAAGCCATTTCTAAAAGCAAACTACAAGAAGTCACATCTGCAGTTTGCCAGGAGCCACGTAGAAGACACTACTGACAAGTGGCAGAAATTGCGCTAGTCAGATGAGACCAAAATTGAACTTTTTGGCCTACATTTCAAACATGCATGATGCTCCCACCACCATGCCAAACATGGTGCTGGGAGCATCATGCTCTGGTGGTGCTTTTCTTCAGCATGGGCATGGAAGAAGTGCGAGTAGAAGGGAAGATGGATGGCATCAAATACAGGGCAATCTTGGAAGAGAACCTGTTGGGGTCTGCAATAGATCTGAGACTGGGACCAAGGCTCACCTTGCAGCGAGACAATGATGCACTCTATTTTATACTGTATTTCTCCATTTGGCTGCACAGAATGTTAGCCTATTGTTAAGAAATGTTCATGTCATTTTTATTCCTTGTCAGGATCTTGTTTTGTTTTTTTAAATCTCCTATTTGGTTCCTGGATTTTGTGTGATTATATTTAATGTACCTTGATACCCTGGTCCACCTGGGGGCATAACATTATTCACATTTTTTGTATCACTTCAGATAGTATAGTACTACATAACCCATGTTTCAAATATTGTTTACGATTTTATTTAGATGCAGAAAAATAGCTTAATCCCATTTGTAATGGTAATTCTAGAATGTTCAATTTTTTTCCGAATTAGGGTAAAGTGGAGTATTTGGGCCATAACTCTTCTAATACTCCAGATAGAAAGCTCATCTTTGCCTTAAATTGAAGGTTATAAATGTGGGAAGTTTTTAATATACACTTGAGGCAGTGAGATATATAATAAAATGTTTGAAATGGATCACTTTTGATGGTAATTTGTCAGGCAGAGAGACATTTTATTGGGGTATGTTGAGGGGGATATTTGACAATTGAAATACAGGAAGCCCATGATTATTTTCCTGCTAGTTACCCCATGTGTCAGGATACACCATGCAAAATTTTAGAGTTTTCTGACCACTTATGCAGTTGCTGTACCTTGTCATTTGCAATTACACAATTTCAACAAAAGCTTTTCCCAAAAACGGTGTTTTTTGGCCCCTGTAACCAATCGGCCCCGAGTTGGGAGTGGTCCCTATCAACTTGTGATGGCCCAAGGTATGAGGTAACAGGATATTATAGTTTAAAAATGTTTTTTAAAAAAAAAGGTAAGAAAAAACATCCTAGTGGACCTGGCTCCCGGCCTATGACAAAGAAGCAAAACACAGCAGAATTAAGACAGTTAACTTAAAGGTGTAATCAAGGATCTTCTCAAAAAGTAGAAACCAAACATCTGTTTGTCACTTCTTAAAAAATGTGCTCGTCTGGGGGAAACGCCTATCAAATGTTGGGAACATCCAAGCTCATCTTCATCAGTCTCTGCAATCTCTGCAGCTGGCCTCACTTCATGGACGAATGTCCTCTTGCAGCTCTCAGCCATTTTCAAAGTATGCATTGAGATCAGTGGAGCTACAAGGTAGCTCACCGGTTGCATGCTACAAACACCCAAAGTGCGCATGTGCAACTAGGAACGAGCATGCACGATGTCGTTACGTCAGATTGATTGACGGGATCGAGAACCAATCGTTAAGATGATCCACCCGAAAGACGCAGTGACAAAAGTTCCTTGAATACACCTTTAATTAGTAACCCTGTCAACATGGGGACTGTAAGATGCTTAACTCTTTGACTGCCAGACGTTTTCAGAAAAGGGATGCCGTCAGTGCCAGCCGATTTAAGCATTTTGACTGATCTTTCAAGGTCCACAGAAAATGTTGTGTTTGGACTATGGAAACACACATACTACCAAATGAAAGATTGGACTCTCATCTTTCATCAGAAAAAAAAGTTTGTTTCGACCTTATTCCGTTTTTCAGTAATCAACAATAGAAAATGGTTAGTTTCACCCAAATGCTCTGTTTTGAAACAAAATACGGAGAAATCAAGCTTTTTGTGAAACGATATTATTTCATGCACTCTAGTGAATTTGACACTTTTTTTTTTCCATGAATGATGCCACAAACACCTAAACAGTGCTTTACTTCTGTAAAACACTACCACCAACAATGAAAAAGTGTTTTTTGATAGCACAATACGTTTATTTACATTCAACAGTGTAACAATTTGACAAAACAATTTGGCAAACTATTTACAAATGTAAGCAACCGTGGTACTATTTACAATTGTGTGGATGTTTCAAATACAGTTTTTCTTTTTGTAACACTCCTGCGTGCAAGGCGGCGCAGCAGGATTTGCACAACAGATGAGTTTCACTGCGATGGCCCCTTAGCGTGCAGACGCTACACTTTCTTGCTGGCTTTTTTTCCCGGAGAATAGCAAGTATATACTGCAGTGTGTGTTTGGCCATGTTGCCATCAAGTCTACTCTCAAGATCATGATACGGTGACGTTACGGTGGTGTTACGTCTGGCTTCCTCATGTCCTTCAGTTCCTATACCGGGTGGTTGATCCATCTTATCCGCTCCATTCATGGTGGCATCGTAGTCCATAACCAGTGTCTTCTCCGTGATCAGACTGTACCCACTCCTCCGATGAATATGCATTGGACTCGGGGCACTCTTCATCGTCCGATTGAACGTCCGCCTGAGCGTGCTCGGTTGTGCTCCGCGTTTTCCGGCGTTAGCATCGCTAGCCGGTGAGGCTTTATGACGTGATCATAGCCGCCGCGTCAACGCTTCCAACTTCGGCGTCAACCTCGGAGTCACCATCATCATCATCGTCATCATCAATGTGCTCTTTAGCATTGGTCGATGCTTTTCGTCTTTGAAAAAAATTCTCAAGCGTGAGCTGCTTGCAACCGGTCGCCATTATGGCTTCCTCAGCTATTGTCCCCTCAACACTCTAGCTCCGCCTCACGTCTTTGACTGACGCCTACCCAATCTTGTCCAAAGAGAGTCATTGAAGTAATTTGCACAACTTCAAAACAGTGTAATAGCCTTATATAAGACAATGGTGGACGTAGAAATTAAGCATCGTTGGGTTGGGGGCGCGGGCCGCGTTGGAGTGGGGGGGCGCTCCTGCTCCTGGGTTTGCTCTCCGGCCGGTGGCCCCTGCGGGGCCCGGGGGTCGTCCTTTGGCGCTGCCGCGGCCTGGGGGGCCCTGAGGTGTTGCGCTTGCTCTGTCCTGGCGGGCGTCGACGGCTCCCCTCTTTGGTGGAGATTTTCATGCACGCCAGATCCACCACACCAGCATCTATCGAAACTCAGACACAATCTTCCTCAGGTCATTGAATCGGTGGAGGCTGGTGTCTGTGGATCTCACTTTGTCTGTCCTTCCTTCCTTTCCTCAGTCTCTCCTTTGGTCTCTTGAGGTCTCCCTGATTTGTTGAAATTTAGACGTATCTGGGGTTGGTGAAGGACTCTGGTTGGTGGCCTGGTGGGTGGTGTCTGGTCGGCGCTGGATTTCACTTTCCTTTCTTTTCTTTGGTCCTTTCTCGGGTTTCCTGACGGCCTCACGACTCTGGCTGGAAGTGTTCGGTTTAGGGAAACGGTATGGGATTTATTTTTTTTTTTATTGGTTTTAGGTGAACTAATGAATGCACGCACGCACGCACACATGCACGCACGCACATACACATATTCACCCACATACAAAAAAAAAAATACAAAAAAAAGGAGAGCAATGATGATGACATTTCAAATCGGTAAAATTACCGAATGAACAATACTGAGCTCTCCAGAAAAGAAAAGAAAAGAGAAATTTAGCATCGTACATTCATCCATCCATTTTCTTAACCGCTAGTCCTCACAAGGGTCACGGGGAGCGCTGGAGCCTATCCCAGCTGGCTTTGGGCAGTAGGCGGGGTACACCCTGAACTGGTTGCCAGCCAATCGCAGTAAGCATCGTACATGTCTTTGTTTATTTTTCACAAAGAATGTAAAAACCCTGCCACAGTTTGGCTTTAGCCCCAGGTGCTAGCTAACTAGCTCCCTAGCTAGCTTCCTGGGTGCTCACACGTTGTAAGTCTAGTGCAAAGTGCAGTCTAACTGTGCACATGGGTGGTGTTTCTTTCATTTTTTCTTAGACTAGTGTAGGTAGAAGTTTGTTGCATTGTTTCCAGTTGTGTGCCATTGTGGGAGGGAACATAGATAACTCGGCTGATGCGTACAGAGAGAGAGCGGCATGGTCAGCATCTGGACACAAGAGATTGGCACACTCAAAGTACATTTAAAATGAATTGCAACAAGATCCCCACTGTGAAATTGCCCGCAGCGGATGGGCATTTGGAGACTGCCTTCTACCCCTGATCGTGTGTCAATGCCACCGACGTCAACATCACAACGTCATCCTGAAATCAAGTACAATCACTAATTAAGGACGCTAAAAAAAACACTTGCCGCCTGTTGCCAGCATTCAGCGGCTCAGTGTTAGCATCTTCAGCGTTCCGCTAGTTGCCAGCTAGCTTGCAGCAAGCAAGAAGGCAAAAGCCATTGGATAGATAGTCCATTGGATTTCAACGGCAGTTTAATAGACAAAAATGACTGCACACATTTATGCTGATAGCCGAACACTTTTTCACAAACCAGGCTCACTCAAATGTGCTGTTTAAGCCGGCAACATCGCTACTCATGTCACTTAGTTTTATCAATCAAAATCTTTGGGGAGAGATTTAATTTGATATCATTACATTCATTTACTTATTTATTTCATTCTTTAAAAAAAAGAATGAAATGCAGCAGAAAGATGAATTATCAATCAATTAATTGTAAAAAAAAAAAAAAAAAAGAAACGAAAAAAAGAAGTTATTTCAAAGACATGGATGTCATTTTTGGATTTGGCAATCCAGAATCATTCAAATCCTTTATACACACACACACACACACACACACACACAAAAGGAGGGGGGGGGGTGGGGGTTCCCAATATAATACAGGGTGCCAGAAAATCAGGGTAATGCATTATACACGGGTACAGAGAAAAAACATATTTTTAAGAGTGATTTTTTGGGGGGCATATTACACACGAGTGTGTCGTATTATACACGGGATTTTATGGTAACTGTTGTATTTTCTTTATACAGTGGTTTAGCTGGTTTAGGTTTCTCTCACATGATGTAAAGTGTAAATGATTATTATTTTTTAAATACTGTACATTTTATGTGCTCTGTTATTTACCAGTCCTCTTGCCCAAAGTGAGCTTGGAAATGCTACAGTTTAGCTGAGGACAAGTAGTAGAGAAAATGGATGTATGGTTTAAGCGAGTTATTCACAGTGGCACAGTGCTTCCCATATGTACTTCTGCACGTTTGTAATGATGAATCGCTGGCGACGGGCCAAAATCTTTTACCTCCGAAATCGTCATTTTCAGGTCACTTCAAAAATGATGTCTGTTCAACCATTCACATTGCATCATCAAAGCGAGCAAGCCATTTTCAACAGTTTAAATTAGTCAATAAAAAAAGTACAGATTTTTGAAAAAATATGAACCTTGCCAAATTGTAATTTATGACAACTTCTTTGTCTACTATGACAGTCGCGTTGCCAGATTTCCTGATAAATTCGCTCTGTGTCATGGACTGGACGTGTAGTCGCACTACAAGTCTAAAATTGACTAGACATCACCCGATCATCCCGTGCTGTAGGCCTAATGCCAAGAGCACCGTGTCGGCACTGGTTGTCGGGGAGGCGGAGCCGTGGAACCTAAAAAAGAGGCAGGACAGGGAGTGTTGGTGTGAATGGAGCATGCGGCTGTGCCACACTGCATAAAAATGTGTGTGTGTGTATATATATATATATACATATATATATATATATAAACAGTATACAGTATGTGGCCCTAATATGCTGTCGTATAATGAGAAGGAACTCATGTCAGTTATTTGTGATAAGTAGCTGTTACTGGACAAAAGATTAAGGTATTCTGGGGCATATTGAATTGTACACACAACAGTGCATATTTCATCACTTTCTTTTTTTCAGGGGGAGGGACATTTAGGGGAAGTTGAGCTTCACTTGCCACTGACACATATTGTATTATAACCAATCACCGATTTTACATATTATAACCAATCACCGATTTGATCAGAAGATGGAGCAATATATCTATTTAAATTTTTTGAGGTATTTACTCTACAGTCCGGGACCGGCCCACGGATAGTGAAAGCCCACGTATAAATGACGTCAATGGAAATTCATGGAATTTTTGGAGACACTTTTCAATTTTTTCATGGAATTCTTCAAAAAAAATGCTGATAAACATTAAAGCTACTGGAAGCATAAAATTGAATTTCGAATCTCTACTGCCACCTGCGGCCGAAAAATGAAGCTGAATTTTCCCTTCTTCACATACACAATGCACACGTGATGCCACATCCGCTGACAGAGGGCGGGATATTCAAACCCGAATTGGGCCCATGCACGTTGTGTCATCATTGACGTCATCGTCAGCGCATTTGCCATGCTGGATGCAACGCGGCTATTGTTTACATTGCAAAACGTATACTCTGTCGTGGTGCCGCCAATTTGTTGTCGTTGATCTGGCCAAAATAGCAAAATATGGTGAATTTAATTTATTTAATTTGATTTAATAAACCATATGTTAATTTATACGTTAATATTTTAACATTAATACGTTAACTTAGCACGCCCTTGTTATACATTTCGCCTGCATCAATGTGGGCTCAGCCGAAGTGTAATACCCACAATTCATTGCAGAGTTGACCAAAATAGCGTGAATATGGCGGCATTCGATGGTAATTCCTGTGCCCAAATTTTTTTTTTCAAGTGCTAGTTATCATTTGTATAGGTGTAATTTTAATCGAAGTTTAATGTCATCTACATATTTTGCCCTAGTGCAGTTGCCGTACTTAGTGACCTTGTGTGCATGCGCCGCAGGTCATGTAGGCACAGCAAATAAATGCTTCACAAATGCAGGCCTGGATCCTAGTGGTGTGCGATACTGCAAATTTTGGTATTGATCCGATACCAAGTAAGTACAAGGCCAGTATCGCCGATACCAATATCATTACTTTAAAATATCGATATCTATACTGATATGAATACTATTTGAAAATTATGGTATACAATTATAATTTTAAATTAAGTTAGCTATATCATCGATTTGCTTATTCACAATTAATTTTCAACCTTTAAGTGTTTTTGTGTTGTTTCCTTTTTAAACAAAGGACAACATTAGGACAAAGTTTGTTGGTACATAGAAAATACTTTATCAATGTCACCCCACCCCCCCCCCCCCCGAAACATTCCAACCATAAAAAAGTATTTATTTACGTTTTTAAACAAAGTGCACAAAGTAATCATAGGAAAATAAATTTTAACAAATTTTAACTTTATCATATACAGTACATGTAGAGGACGTGAGATCCAGTCCGGGCTTCGGCCTTCCTGGGTGGAATTTGCATGTTCTCCCCGTGCTTGCGTGTGTTTCACCGGGTACTCCGGTTTCCTCCCACATTCCAAAGACATGCATGGCAGGTTAATTGAACACTCCAAATTGTCCATAGGTGTGATTGTGAGTATGGTTGTTCGTCTCTGTGTGCCCTGCGATTGGCTGGCAACCAGTTCAGTGTGTACCCCGCCTACTGCCCGAAGCCAGCTGGGATAGGCTCCAGCCCCCCCGCTACCCTAGTGAGGAAAAGCGGTCAAGAAAATGGATGGATGTTCAGACACTACGATGACAAAAAAATAACTGCAAATTCTGACTTTATCACTTCTTTTTCAACCTAAATAAACAAGATGTTAAAGATTATCATGCAACAACAAATATAAACCAAAGAACAACATACCCCCCAAAAATAATTTTTCAAGTACAATACTGTATTATAGTGCCAGTATCGATCCAATGTCAATACTATACAGTGTCGCATAAAAGAGCCAAACTGAAACTAAACTACTAGATCATATTATAGTGCCAGTATCGATCCGATGTCGATACTATAAGATATTGCATTAAAAGAGCCAAACAGAAACTTGACTACTAAACTGATATTATAGTGCGAGTATTGATTTAATATCAATACTGACTTGATATCGATAATATCAACATTTGGATCAATCCGCCCACCACCACTGATTCCATAGCTGTTGTCGACTGAGGTTTTTACTTCTGTATGACTTTACTGCAGATTTGATATCATTTTAAGCAGCAAAATTGCCAAAACAAGCTCTGCCGAAACGTTTGATGACACAATGGAACACAGTGGCGCAAGTCTCGCACACTATCCCAATTCGACAATTTTCTCATGCTTGTAACCTGCGCTCTTGAACATTTGGTGCCCCTCTATTAAGTGAACACTTCATTGAAGAGCGTAGGGTGCGGTGTGGGTATTCAGAGTAATTACCGATAAGAAAAGTACTGTACATATCATCAGTCTCCTTTTACAAAATAATTTAATATTCTAGATAGGGATAGACCGATTATCGGCGCCGATATATGGCATTTTGACGAATATCAGTATCTGCCTTTTTTTTCTTTTCTTTTTTTTTTTTTTAATCTGATGGCCGATATTAGATCCTTATAAAACTGTTGCCCTCACGAAAAACAATTGATTTAGATTTTCAGTTAGCTTTATTAAGAGATGCTGCTGACCATCTTTTGTTTTTGTTTGAAAGTAAAGCAAAGATACCTGAAAATTTAACATTTTAGTTATTTTGATATTTTTGAAAATTTTATTTATTGTAGGAAACTATAGGGAGCTCTAACATTTCAGGGGGTTTTCTGGCTCAAAATGAGGCAGAGGTAGTATCATCCTGACTATAATGGGTGACTACCGATATGTATCGGTATCTGTGCCAATACTAGTCTTATTTGAAGGTATCGGTACTCGTGGCAGTAACCTATACCATTATTGGCTACCCTCCTGCAGCCATTTTATGATCAGGGACTAGAATTGAGAAATTATGTGATTACAAAGTTGCCATTGTTTAACAACAATCATTAAAAATTCATCCACTAGTACATATTAAATTGTAAATATAGTTCAGCGCTGTTGTAAAACACTATTATGTTTATTGTATATACTGTGTTTTTATAACTTTGCCGATGGCTGGAGCGCGCCACCTCTGCCTCACAACCAGGAAATGGGCGTGTGCAACGGTTGCTCCATGATCGGTTTCTTTTTTGGTACATTAAAGTTGAAAAAAAAAGAAAGCTGTTTCTCCTTCGGTTGTTGCTTTAGATCTTTCCGGTGCAATGTTGTTGATATAGCACCTCCATAATGGCACAACACTACACTTGCAGTTAAAATACATTGCTACAGAGCTCAAATGAGTGATATCAGTGGCTCGAGGTGGAGGTGGAGAGCAAATTAGGTGGAGGTGGCCACCTCTGAATTTTGTACACAGGAAAAACCCTGCATTTACTTATTTAGGTTTTCATTTAGTTTTTAAGACATGCTTATGACCCTGGGAGCCTCCTGAAGTTTTTGTTAAAAATTTTAAATATATATGATTGTCTAAGAATTAAAAAGAAAAAAAATCAACACTTTAACCCACTAACCCTAAACCCTAACATTCTGCAAATCTGAAAAGTTGCTCAATAAACATACGCTTTAAAGGATTCCAACAAAGTTAAAAATGACACCAATATTTTTTCCCTTTTACTGATTCCGGCTCCAAATATCGGTTATCGGTCTCCTTGACTAGTAATAATAGGTATCGTATCGACCCTGAAAAACCATATCGGTCTATCTCTAATTTACGGCTGGGTATCGATTCTTATTTCCTCAATCAATTCGATTTAGATTCACAAAAGTTCAGTTCGATTTGATTTAGATTTTTCCCGATTCAATTCACTTCAGTTCAATCCGATATTGATTAATTATGGGACATCAATTCTTAAATATCAAGGACATAAAAAAACACAAAAAAAATCTACAAACAAATTTTCATAAAGTGCAACAAGTCAGGTCTTTCATAAATGTAAGAAAATACTTTTAAATTAACGTGAGCAGTAAATTTTAAGAAAATAGTGATATACAAATTAAATAGGCCTTTAAAATTCAATTTTCTTGTTCATATGTTATTCCTATATTTAAAACTTATTAATATTATTCTGTCTATTTATTGGCTATTTAATGGCAGATTCAACGTTTCACATTTATATTATTTCAAAGTGACATTCAAAACATTCAACTGTTTCATTTCACTTTAGGGATGATTATTAGTCCATTCCCTTCTTGATTCTTCTCACTCTACCCTTTTTTTTTCTGCTTTAATTTCTTCATGTATTCACCGATTCAAACCGTTCTAACTTCCAACTCTTCAGCTCTTTTCAGGTCATTGTGCAGCATTCAATATCATTCCAAATCATTCCACAGTTTTCATTCAGCCTCACAGCCTTCACACGCAATTTCTACAGTTTATAGAAAAAAAATGATATTAAAATAATCGATTCAAGGGTTTATGAATCGATATAAAGATCGAAAAGAAAAATCGATTCGATATTGATTTTTAAACCCCCCCAGCCCTAACTCTGATTCTAGAATATGAAATCATATGAAGCAGGCAGTTTTTATGTTTACTTAACTCAAGTTACTGAAGTCCACATTTCTTTCACTGCAGCTGAGTGAGGAAGCAGAGCGACTTATTTATTTCAGGCATCACTGCAGTGGAGGGGGGTAAAAAAGCTGTGAATAAGAATGGGGGTTTTAGTGTGTCTGCCAGCTGTTGTGAAGGCACTGGACCTCCTAATGTGACTGCAGCAAGCTTTGGTCTCCTGGTGCTCAGTTGGCGAAATTAGCTGTCTCTTGTAGTCCACCCCTTTTCCCCTCGTTCGTTGCTCTTGGTTTTAAATCCACATTCAGACAGATCGAGTGAACAAAGGTTCGTCTCTGTAACCAAGCAGTGGAGCGGAACAATAGAAGCTTGCGACATTGTTCCTGCGTGTAGCAGGAAGCCAGACTGGCCGCAAGTCACACAGACGGCTGTACAAATGTGTGTGTATATTTTACCACTCCACTTGTTATTGGGCTCATTCAGGGGTTCTTTAGTTTATTGTCTCTGAAATTCTTGACTGTGCTTTTTTCTATAGAGGCACAGACGCTTTTTTACTTATGTATTTATTTATTACAATTATTTATTTTATATACAGTGTTTGGAGATGTAATTTGCAAAATAAATTACTAAAATAAATTAATAATAATAATAAATAAATAAAACCACACTAGTATACCTAGATAATGTAATTTAGCCAATTATTTTACAGAGTCACCATTGTGTCCATGTTTTAATTTCATTTGTTTAATTTTATAGAGGAGTTTTGTTAAAAAATCAGCTTTTATGTACTGGACACTATATACAAAATATTATAATATAATAAATATAATTTGTGATACTTCATTCATTGTTCTGTTTTAATGATTTTAGTGAGTCCACAGTTTTTCGTTAAAAGTGAGAATCATATTGCGTATTAATAATTTGGATGTAAGATTTTTGCCTTGCAGGACATGTTATGTGGACAACTAAAATGAATGAAATCAACAATTTTAGAAATGATCACAGTCTATCTATTTAATCTAGTCATTCATCCACATGAATAGCAAATCATTCGAAATACGTTGATGCAATTTGTATGTTTTCATAATACACAAGGCCGACAGCAGCATTGGCTTTGACTGTCGGCGAACGTGAGCATGCAGAGAGATGATGCCAAAAGACATGGTGTGACCGAGTCACTTTCATATTGTTTTGGCGTCACTAGTCGCCTTTTGTTCGAGCCACTCCTCGCAAATGTGTGTTTCCTCACCCCGTGGCAGCTGCCGGGAACGACGATCGAGGTTGCTGTGTTTTTTTTAGCATATCCTGTATTCATATGGAAATGTAGGGCAAAGGAGGGACAAAATCTCACATCAATTTAATCAGGTCATGAATGCTGCAAGTGTTTTGACCGAGCCTGAGCTGGCTTGAAAGGCCTAAAATCTCTGACCACAAGGAACTAAATATGCATCATTTCACTTGCAAAATGAAAAAGGAACACCGCATATTTTTCAGTGCAACAGAAAAAAATATATAATGCCAAAATAATATGATAGGTTAAAGATGTTTCCATTTAATTCTTATTAAATGTCATCTACGAAAATACTACTAAATCATAACCAGAATGAAATTATTTTTCTTATTTCTTTGCATATAGAAAACAAAAATTCATATTATTTAAGACCAGAAACCCATTTTCACATCATTAGGACATTTACAATATGATGAGGGTTTTTTTTGTTTCGTTTTTTTCCCATTGCGACTTCACAGTCCACGGTTAAATGACAATAATTTGCTTTTATGTTGTGTGGAAATTGTTATTGTACATGTAGCCAGGTCCCATTTCTAATAAAAGTGGTGTGGGTTTCCTTCTTTGAGTGTCTCTGGCCTCCCAGACCGGTCTGCTGTGGTCGGGATCTAGCAGCAGGGATCCATCAAACAAGATTTGCTTCAGTGGATGTGCTGCTTTTTGTTCGTCAGCATTCATCCAGTCCAACACGCATATTCAAAACTCACTTACTGGGGCTTTTATATAAGCATGTGACTGAACTTATTTAGGAGGCTTTATTTTTTTATGCCTAAAATAACGTTATTTCAAGAAAAAAGAGCTACTATTAATGTAAATACATAAAAATAACATAAATTTTAGGTATAATAATTATTTTCAAATAATTTGCTTGCATTGAATATTTTTAATGTTCAATTAAACGTTTCAGAAAATTGATTGATGGATAATTTAAAAATGTAAATTTTTGCAATGTAGAATAAATCTTATCTAGAGCTGTCAAAATTGATTGATTAATCGACAAGTAATCAATTTTTTAATTAATGGACAACTATTTTAATAATCGAGTACTCGTTTGAAGACATTTTTAAATTTTTAATTGACATTTTCCTATGTGGAATACATTTTTCTAAAGCTGTCAAAATTAATTGATTAATTGACAAGTATTCGATTATCAAATTAATCGACAACTGATTTTTTTTTTTTTTATAATGACCCAAACCCTCTGATGTCAGCATATCAACAGTAATTGTTCACTAATTCCTGTAGTCCTTCATGAAATAAGAATTCTGTGTTTAATCAAAATAAGACATTTGCAAACATCTGTCAAGTAATATAGTACTCTAAATAAACACCAACCACTGGTTTAGAAACAGTAATCAGGTGGGGGGGGGGGGGGCTTTTCTAATACACTTTAATGCAAAATTAAAATGGACCTGATTAGTTGATTAATCGATTGAATAATTGATAGATTCATCGATAGTGACAGCAGTACATTTTTTTTATATTAATATCTAAGCCAAGCCCAATTGTGCCTCCTCCAGTGTGAGTCCATGAAACGCAAAATGTGGGAGGGCCTCCGTGTGTGCGCACATGCTGCTTTGTCTCGCCATTAGCACCTATTGAAAAAACAATCACTTAGAGAAGCAGACAAGTTGGCTTGTTAACACACACAGGCCTTTGTTGAGTTAGTGTGTGTTTTTGTGAGGAAGGGGACACTCCTATAGTGTTATGATGGGGGTCTTTCACACACCCAAAACACCACTCTGACATGGCAAGTGTCCGGCCGCTGAATAGGGAGGATTTGTTGCTCTCCACTTAATTAAACAGTGCTTTGACTAATGGTTATGGTGCAGGGCGATTGTTGCAATTCATCTTGAGAAGCAACTTCCAAAGCGCAACGTTTGACTCGGATGACAGCATGGCCGAATCCCTGCTGTGATGTGATACACAGACGCTGACGTTTCCAATCTCGCAGCTCTTCTATTGTTTTGAGAATGCCGCGAAAACTAGACATTGTGATTTCTTTAACTAGAGATTTGCAATACCATTGTTTTCAAACCGATACCAGTATGAGTACTCACCTCTTGAGTAGTCACCAATACCAATACCATTTGTACTTTTGATACTTAAAATTAACCCAATGACAGATAATTTATTCATTTATTTATTGTATTATTATTTGTTATTTACGTTATTATTATTATTATCATATTATTTATAATTTTTTATTTATGTTATTATTATTATCATAATATTTATTATTATTTTTATTATTTATTTGTATTATTTATATTTATTCATTCAGAAGGACCTATATACCTCAATGTCGCATTTTTCCTTAAAATTCAAATTTCTGGCCAATATGATATTTCATATCAGTAGTCGGCCATCCCTAAATTTAATACTGCTCACTACTAGGGCTATAACTAGGGATCGTTTCAGCACTGTAATCGATTAATCGGTCCATTATTTTTGTGACTAATCGATGAATGGATCAGATTATTATTATTTTTTTAAAGCCTAAATTTCCATCCATTTATTCATGAATTAATTATGCTACAGTTATTGGTTTGGTCTCTAACATGAAGAAAATAGGCAAAAATTTAGTGCTGTCCCCATTGAATATTTTAAGAATTGATTCATCTATCGATTATTCAATCGATTAATCGACTAATTGGATTAATTTAAATTTAGCATTTAAGTGTATTACAAGAGCATTACCCCCCTGATTACTGTTTATTAACCAGTGATTGGTGTTTATGTCATACTTTTATTATTTGTATAGTGATTTAAAAAAAAAAGGGGTGGGGGGGTTGATGTTGTACTATGTTGCTGGTTCGGTTATTGTTTTCCAAAGTAAAAACCGATGTTTGCTAATTTCTTATTTTGATTAAACAAAGTAGATAATCCGTCTTCTTTCATGAAGGACTACATAAATCAGCTGGCATTTGGCCAATTTTAAATAAAAAATAATTATCGTTTAATTTCATAATGGATTAGTTGTCAAGTAATTATTAAACGTTGCACCTCTAATCACTGCATATGAATAACAATAGAGGGACACCTAAGCATTTGATTTTGAAGTTTGTCTGCATGAACATGATCCCTCCCTGATTCATAAAAAGCTCACAGTATCCCTTGCTAACGGTTAGCAGTGACGTGCCAACAGCCAATCATTAAACAGGTGCATGTTTTGCTTGCACCATCCATGTGACCCAATTACAGACACTGTAATCATCAAGTAAAACTGACAGTCACATTTTCAAGTCAAGTTTTAGTAAATACAATGTATGTGATTTGGTCATTTAGCATGTCAACTTGATCTATTTATTTACAGTATTTCAAGCAGATAAAAAAAAACTAAATTAAAGAGAAAATCCTGTCTGTTGGGAATGCGATTGAACCTTTAACACTAATTATATTTCATGTCATCGTAACCACAGGCCTTTTCTTCACCGCCAATTTGTAAAAGCTGAAATGGAAGATTGTTTTCACGTCTTATCGGTTTAATTTTAAATTTGGAATATGTATTTATTATTTATAGGCCTGATCTCTCCATTTCATTCTGAATCTGTGACTTTGATTCACTAGGAATATCATTAGCTTCAATTTCTAAGGTGAATTTTGGCATTAAACACTTTTTTTTTTTTTTTTTACACTCCATAGGCCATAAATCCCCAAATAAGTAGTAAGTTAATTTGCATTACTCGAAATGCTGTGACAGTATTTTCTGTGTGTCTGTCACATTTCTTGCCGTCACAGTTTACTTGCTGGAGTGTGACTGGAACATCTCATTGCTTACGATTTGTCTTGTATTTTGTTTGCTTGGCTACCTTGTAATGATGCTTGCGAGTGAGACAGCACTTTGCTTGTGTTTTCCAAGTAGGATGACTGAGACATGTTGCTTGTGTGTCACTGGAAACATTTGGCAGATGTCTTATTTCTTTATTTGTCACAGAAATGTATGCACTGTCTGTAATGTAGTTCACTTAACACAAAACCTTTTCATTGTAAGTTACGTTACATATATTTAGGGCTGGGTATTAATTCAAATTTCCTCAATTGATTCGATTTCGATTCACAAGAGTTCAGTTCGATTCAGTTTTGTTTTTTTCTGATTCGATTCACTTCAGTTCAAACCGATATTGATTAATTATTGAACATCAATTCTTAAATATCAAGGACATGATAAAAAAAATCAAACTCCACAAACACGAAATTGTCATTAAGTGCAATAAGGCTACGTTCACACTGCAGGGTGTAATGCCCAATTCTGATTTTTTGTTCAATCCGATCTTTTTATGTATCGTTCAGATTACAAAAACAAATACAACATCTAATGTGAACGCAACACGCCCGTGATGCGACTCGTATGCGCAAAGGGCACACCGCAGAGGCAAGCGACTTTTATCAGTGTCATATGCAAATTTAGCTGTGCCGACACACGCTACAGATTGGTGGACCGGTGGACTTATTCAGTGTATGTGTTAGGAGTTCGATTCATGTGTCTTGTCTGCATACATTATGCAAATTCAGTTGTGCAAACGCCCGCGCTCCTGGTTGGTGGACTGTTTCGACGTTCACTTGTTTGGCTGCTGTCCTCGGCTTCCTCGTGCGTCAGTTTTGAATGTGGTGTTTACAAACAGCAACAGAAATCCGTCTGACTTATTTTTTTCATCTCATGTCGCCAGAGTAGCGAGGTTGGTAGAGGTAATATAAATATTTAGGGAAAACGAGGGGATACTCCTCGACCTCCTCATTTCATTGAGAAGTTTACCAAAACCATTGCCATTCGTGATGAACTGTCTGCGGGGCTGAATTTCTACTATCTCCACACATGTAAACTTTATTCTGCATGTTTCAAGTGTGATTAAATTGAAGACAAATAAAAATTGAACACTCTTACTCAAAACAGCTTTGTATATATTCACAGACGTGTCAGTAGTCTCCCTTCTAAGCACTCTCCCGCCCGTCAGGCTTTTGATGACGTATGAATCGGAAGCGTGTGGATGGGCGTTCACAGTGCAGATGCATCGCATACATGCCCGATTTATATCCACATACAAAAAAGAGGCCCAGGTCGGGTGTGAAAAAAATCTGAATTGTACCGTTGACACGGCATAAAAAAATCTGATACTTGTGAAAAAGTGTGAACGCAGCCTAAATCAGGTCTTTCATAAATGTAAGAAAATATTTTTAAGTTCATGTGAACAGTACATTTCAAGAAAATAGTAATATAGAAAATAAATGTGCCTTTAAAATTATATTTTCTTGTTAATTGTGGGAAGGCTGTGACACATGTTATTCCTATACTTAAAACGTATTAATATTATTCCGCCCATTTTTTGGGATCTATCTACTTCCACATAATTCATCTGATTCTTGTTATTCCAATTTTAACAAATTCCAAACATTCATGCCATTCTAGGTTCCTTTTTTTTTTATTCACGCCTTTCCCACAATTCCTGATTTTGTACCCTAATTTTCCACATTCATTCCTAATGGCAGATTTAACATTTCACATTTATATAATTTCAAAGTAATATTCAAAACATTCAACTGTTTCATTTCACTTAAGGGATGATTATTAGTCCATTGCCTACTTGATTCTTAACACCCTACCCCTTTTTTGTTTTTTCTGCTATAATTTCTCAATTTATCATTTTTCCAGGTCATTGTGCAGCATTCCATGCCATTCAATATAATTCCAAATCATTCCACAGTTTTCATTCAGCCTAACAGCCTTCACACAAAATTTCTACAGAAATTGCCTTTTTGTAGTTTATAGGGAAAAAAGAGATACTAAAATGATCGATTCATGGGTTTATGAATCAATACCACGCTCGAAAAAAGAAAAAACAATTTGATATTGATTATTCGATTTTTTAAACCCAGCCCTACATATATTTTGTCTTGAGCATTTTATATTAATGTAACAGTGTTGGTAATGTTATAACTGTGTCTGGCTTTATCATTGCCGTGGCAACGATGGATGTTCCATATTCTGATACTTTATTGGCTTGAATTGTTCAACTTTGGACCATTAGACCATTTCATTGATGGCCAATGAAAAGCAAGTTTCTCCAAAATGTGATTTTCTCCCCCTCTCTCTCTTTTTATTAGTATTTCTGTTGCAGTTTACTCAACAATAATCACCGTCACAGAAGCTACAATTTGAAATCATATATATATATATATATATATATATATATATTCCAAGTGTAGCTATAGCGTTTTGACTTTAGACTGTATTGTTTCTGTCATTGTTGTCAACATTGGTTCACGTTGTTTGAAAGGCAATGTTGTTCTACAAAACATCCCTCTGCCACTTTCTGTTAGTTGTCTCTGTTGTTTTTGTTCTGCATGTAGTTTTTGCAGATTTTCAGTAACAGGCCTGCTATTCAGTGTGGAAGCAGCTCTGCAAAGCAGCCCAACACACACAATGGCTTTACCTTCTTACTTCACCGCTTTCTTTGCTTTCCTTCCTCTCCTTCCTCTGCCTTTGAATTTGCTCTTTTTCTGCCCCATTGTTCCCCATTCTGCCTCTTTAATTGGCCCCTGCATAGCAAACTATCACATGCAGCACAGTGGATAGCAGCGCTGCTTAGACCGCATAAATAGCATTGTAATAATCCACTTCATTTTCTGATTAATCACAGAATCTAAACATGTAAATTGGGATAGTTTAATTGTTTTTTATATCAATAAGACCAACAACAATAAATTCAATAACAATGAAATGGTTTTGGAAGTGAGTTTAAATCCATACAAGCTAATGTAAAATAAAGTACAAAATGAGTTTTGCTTTATAAATGTAAGGTGACTACTTATCTTATTCATGGCTTTATGCTTGATTGACCAATATTGATATGTTGACATTGATCATCTCACCTTTTACAAAACCTTCATCCTTGTTTCTGTTCAATTTCTCAAATTTTCAATTAGATTGCTTAAATGATATGGATTGTATTATTTGTTGTATTATTTGTTTTCAATTGTTGCAAAAAATTGTGCTAGTATAGTTTAATCATTTATATTTAATACTTCATACACTGAAAAAATGGGGAGTAATATTTACTTGAAAAAGCCTCGTAAAAGTTGATGCACTCAGAAATACTAAGTACAATTTACAAGGACTTTAACTACAATTTCTGTGGGGGAGGGGGTTAAAAAAATCAGTGTAGCACTAAAGGTGTATACTGTATTTAAATAATCATAGTTATATTTTATGCAACATTGGTAATCAATTACATTTTTCGATGTAATAAAAATCAAATAGCTCAGAAAATTCCGTAGAAATGACTACTATTGACTACTATGACTACTACTACTAAAACTATCAAATCCAGTTTTGGTACTAAATCTGCAATTAAAAATATCAAGAGCAATTAAAATTGAGATACTATAAATTACAAAAGAAGGGTGAAAAAATAAAACATTTTAAAAAGAAACTTTTTACAATTTTTACAAAAATATCCCAACCCAGGGCCCCAAGCCGGCTGGCCCTGTGAGGAGGGAGGGCAAACTCCTCGCTAAGCTATCCGTTTCACACACGCGGGGATAGAAGGTTCGATATTCATTCGATCGATGAATGAAAAGGCACAATGGCAAAATCGTACGGGTTCCTTTTCAAACGAGCGTCTCCAAATGTTACACCCCCCTCCCCCGCCGCCCCTCCGCAGTCTGCAGTCGCTGTGTGGCTGCTGTGGCTGGCGGAGAAAGAAAGAGAGAGAGGAGAGCAAGGGTTACATCAAGGCTGCTCCCTGGACCGTGCAAACAAGTCTAGACCAGTGACCTGTTCAATGGGTCCTTTTGAGGAGCGGGGCAAGTTCGGGCAGAGCCGGGAGAAAGACACGCACAACCTCTTTTCACTGGCGAGTCCACGGTCGACAGGAGGTAAGGAGGGCCGGGAGGGCAAGCATCTGCTTCCATGGTTACGGGCCGGGTATGGGGAGCCTACAATTGAGAAGGTTTCGTTCTCATGCTCCCACAGAGGCAATGTCATGCATTTTAAAAGCGCGTCAGGCCGGAGTGAGCATCGTATCCACCAGCAGCCGAGGCAGGAGGGAGGAATAAAATGATAGACATAAAAACGGCGAAATGCTAATTGGGGGTCTGCAGAGAAAGAGAATACAATAATTATTTCATATTTTTTGTGAGAAGGGTAGAAATGTGTGTTTTTGTTTTTTATCTTAGTCTCTATTTTTTGTTGGAATTGTTCAGGGGTGCTGATGATTTATCATCAAAGGGAGCAAAGGTCAAGTCGCTAATTCATGTTTGAATCTCTTTTCATTCAACAACAATTTTGATTAATTTTTGACCAACTATGTAAAACAGCCACTTTGAGCAAGATGCGGAATTTTTCCAAAAATCTGTTGTGGTGTTTGTGTTTGGAAGTCTTTTGTTGAGGTGCATTAAGATTTCTCTGCAACCCTCTAATTCATGTCTGAATCTCTTTCCCTTCAACAACAATTTTGATAAATTTTTGATCAACTTTGTACAACAGCCACTTTGAGCAAGCTGCGGAATTATTCCCAAAATCTGTTGCCGTGTTTGTGTTTGGCCACAAGCATTGTGTGCTGACTTGAATGGATGTGTTGGGCTTTCTTTCACGAGGGAGGCGTGTGTTGGAACGTTGAGTTTGCTTGTGTAGCTGACACGTTCCCCCCGAACACGCTCGCAACACAACGGACAGATGGCCCTCAGAAAGGGATCAGGGTGCTGGATTTGCTCTTAGACCGTGGGAAAGTCCCTGGTTGACTTTGCCTGCTTAAAGGGGGCTGATGTGACTGGATTAAACAGAAAGTGAGAATCTCCAACTAAAGCGCACAACGGGCACATTCAGAAATGTGTTTTTTTTCACATAATTTTTCACTATTAAAAAAAAGCTTCAAGGAAGCATTTGCAATCTGATTGAAAATATTTGCCCCTTAATAATCGGATGTGATTGAGCATCTCTCTCTGCATTTGATTACCTATTATCATTTTTAAAATAATATTTTTTTAACCTTTCGCATTGTAAATTCGTCATCACAAGAGTCACCATTTTATGTGGAAAATGTGCCTGTTTGAATTTGTATTAAGATCAGAATGAAGATGTTGCTTCCCTCTCAAACCGTCCAAATCAACTGTCAAATCTTCAACAACAAAGCACTGGAAACAGGGAGAAGGATCAGTGTAGTGCAGCATCTAGACAAGCAGCCCTTTCTTCGCCGTCCAGGAATTCCCGTGTATGATCTCAATGCAGATTTTAACACAAGAAAAGCCACTGCAAATTGCTCTGTTGATGTGTTCTAAAATCTTGGGTCAGATCTGTTTCAGATTCCTATTTATTTTGATTATTGAACAAGTATTTTTGCTGTAATTTCCCCTGACATCAATTTAAGAGAAAACACATCTAGTTCCATTTACCAAACTCCTCAATGCAAAATACTCTTAAATAGAGGGGGGGTCCACCTTGGAACTTTTGACTTGAATATGAGCAATGCCCAAGAGTCAAGTGCTCTCAAAGTGTTTAAAAATGTGTGTTGCTTGAAGGAGGGCGCATTAGTGCGTCTGACAAAAAAAAAAAAATTCTAACTTGACCTTGTGGTGCTTAAGTGTGCAGGTTTGTTGTGCTCTTCACATTCACTCAGGTGCCGCATTTGTGCCAGGCTACACGGCATCACATTGTCCTTAATTGGCTCCGTTTCCTACCTAAGCGGCGCCTTGGCTGCTTACGATTTTTCCCCCCACTTTCATCTGTTATCGTATCGGCATTCAAGCATTACACTCATCTCCAGGTATCATCTTTATGCTTTTAATGTGCAAAAATCATGACGCTTATCAGAGATGCTTGTGTTAACTCTTAATACTAATAAGAATGTGTTTAGTAGAACTTCATCAACACACAACATTACACATAATTGCTCTCTGACAGTGGATGGACATTAATTGGTTTTCTGGACCTCATTCCCTATTCGTTGGTGCACCGTGTATAAATACACGCATACACACAGTAATTTTGTGCTCTGGCCTTGCTGACCCAATCACATCACGGTTTATTTTTTTAGTGGTAATTTGCCATTGGCTTGATGGTTTGGCTGCAGAGGTCTGCATCGTAAATCATTTGTGATGTTACTGCAGAATAATTGAACTTTTTCTCTCAGTGAACATGTTTTCTTTCTCTTATAGACGCAAATAGTTACAAGCCCAATTCCCAAAAAGTTGGGACACTATACAAATTGTGAATAAAAACGGAATGCAAATATGTGGAAGTGTCAAATTTTAATATTTTACTCAGAATAGAACATAGAGAACAGGTCAAAAGTTTAAACTGAGAAAATTGATCATTTTAAGGGAAAACTATGTTGATTTTAAATTCCATGGTGTCAACAAATCTAAAAAAAAGTTGGGACAAGGCCATTTTCACCACTGTGAGGCATCCCCTCTTCTTCTTACAACAGTCTGCAAACGTCTGGGGATCGAGGAGACAAGTTTCTTAAGTATAGAAATAGGAATGCGGTCCCATTCTTGTCTAACACGTGTCTCTCTAACTGTTCAACTGTCTTGGGCTTTCTTTGTTGCGCCTTCCCCTTTATGATGTGCCAAATGTGCGCTATAAGTGACAGATGTGGACTGCAGGCTGGCCATTTCAATACCCGGATACTTTTCTTACGCAGCCATGATGTTGTAATTGGTGCTGCATGTGGTCTGGCATTATCGTGTTGAGAAATGTAAGATCTTCTCTGAAAGTGATGATGCCTGGATAGGAGCATATGTTGTTCTGGAATCTGAATATACTTTTCTGCATTGACGATGCCTTTCCAGATGTGGAAGCTGCCCATGCCACACGCACTCATGCAACCCTATACGATCACAAATGCTGGCTTATAAACTCAGTGCTGATAACAACTTGGGTTGTCCTTGTCCTCTTTAGTCAGTATGATATAGCCCCCCAGTTTTCTACAAAGAATTTCGAAACGTGATTCGTCTGACCACAAAACAGGTTTCCACTTTGCCACACTCCATTCAAAAAAAAAAAAAAAAAAAACCTGGCCCAGAGAAATGCCTGCTCTTCTTGGTCTGGTTTAGAAATGGCTTCTTCTTTGTACTGTAGAGTTTCATCTGGCAACAGCGGCTGGCACGGTGGATTGTGTTCACCCTCAATGTTTTCTGGAAGTGTTGCTGAGCCCTTTCTGTGATTTCCCTTACAGTAAGCATTCCTGTTTGCCGTGCAGTGCCGTTTAAGGGCCCGAAAATCATGGGCATCCAAGTATAATTTTTCGGCCTTGACCCTTACACACAGAGATTGTTCCAGATTCTCTGAATCTTTGGATGATGTTATGCGCTGTAAATGATTACTTCAACCTTTTTGTAATTTTTTGCTGCTAAACTCCTTTCTGATATTTCTCCACTATCTTTCTGCGCAACATTGGAGGAATTGGTTATTCTCTACCCATCTTCGCTTCTGAGAGACACTGCCACTCCAAAAAGCTCTTTTTATACTCCAATCAAGTTGCCAATGGACCTCATTAGTGGTAACTGGTCTTCCAGCTGTTTTTTTTTTATAAATGCAATTGACTTTTCCAGCCTCGTTTTCCAGCCGCAATTAATCAAAATTCTATGATGTGATTAATCTAATAAAAAATAATAATCGTTTGACAGTTTTAGTTTTTACACAGGCTCATGAAGTTGTAAAATTCTGTCAATATTTTACATTAAACTCTTCTTTATTAATTTATAAATTAAAGTGTAATGGCAACCTAACTCACTCAGTTTTGACCTGCATACTGTAGATTAAAGTTGTATTGCTACTTTCCCTTTTTTTGTTATCATCTACTCAAAACATGCTAATTATCCAGGGTTTGGTTAATTACAACAAAAGTAACTGTATTATTTGCATTGTTAGTTGTTAGTTGACTTGTTAGTTGAATTTTTTCGATGTCATAACACTGTGGCAATCCTCTGTAAAACCTTTGAGGTCATTATTTCCAACAAAAAGCATCCCTGGGGTGTGTGACACATTCCTGAATGGGTTCTTCCACAGGATTTCAAGGGTTAACAGCAGACAAAGGCAGCTGGGACCATGTAGCCCAGCAGGGAAGACCCCCAGTGGAAACACCAGGCCGCCGTATAATCTGCTCTGTCTAATCCTGTTTTCACTTTCTGCTATCATTTCTGACTGATACACTCAGAAGGGCTACCAAGCTTTGAGTGTGAGCAGCACATATAGACAACACACAGAATAGAGATCGCAATTGTTTTGAGCTGACGGTGTTGATGGCTTGGCATCCCCAACTTAAAAGTCTGAGTCATACTTTAACTTTGGACACAACCCAAACTACTTGGACTAAACATATCCAGCAGAACATGCTAACTTCCCACAGAAAGAGATGAGGTGAAATTCAAACTCAGACCTTTTAACTGTAAGGCGGGCGTGCTACTACTTGTGCCCATCTACTATATAGTATATATTTTTTTAAAATGTTGACCATAGTGTATAGCTCAGTATACATAAGCATGACTTCTTTTTTTCCAAGAAAGAAACGCAACAAAATAGCAGCATTGGAGGTCTCCGCCAGCACGATCAAATTTGCATGCTGCACTGTGTGAATTGTTTATTTATTCAGAGTGTGTTCGCGGTTCCATCCACAAAGTGCTTAGAAAGCCATTTAGACGCTAATGGGCAGGCCACATTGATTTACCTGCAAGTCACCTGCTTTATTAGCCATATTGAGATCAGCCCACACTTTTCACGCTCTAGCATCCAACTGTTATCCAAATGTATCAGAGTGCAAATTATCTTTTTAAAATCATCAAATATGACTTCTTCTGTCACCCCTGTTTAGGAGTTTTAGTGCAATGGCTGCGAACACTCAATTATGCCTGATTATTTTGCAAGAACCCAATTAAAATAATAAGTCTTCTATTTTTCATCATCTTACACTAATTGACTTAATTTCTCATTATTTTTTCTCATCGTCAATAGATTACTTAATAATAAATACAGGTTTTGTAGTGGGATTATTTTTGTCAAAACATTTGGGAAGGACAAGAGATTGTTGCATTTTCTGCCACCGAAATCGCATTTTAAGAATTGATTTTTAAATTCTGCTACTGGCATACAAATCACTGAATGGTTTGGGTCCTGAAAACATTAAGGAAATGATTATTGAATATACACTCAGTAGGACTCTGGAGTCTGTAGATAAATTAGTGAAAAAGTTGAAAAGAAAACATGATAAAACAGATTTAGCTGTGATGCTGCATGCAAATGCAATAAATTGCCATCAGAAGTGAAGTCAGTCACCAAGTATAAATGCTTTTATAGCCAGGTTAAAAACTTGTCTAAAAATCTGTTGGTTGCAAATGTGATTTAATGTCATCATAAGTTCTTGTAGTAATGTTGATAAGCTACTTTTGCCCCCTTGTTCTGCGAATATCTTAAGTTGTTCTGTTTGTAAATGCTTTTAAATGCATTTGAAGAGGAACATTGAGTTGCCTTGTGTATGAAATGTGCTATGCGTAGCACATTAATAAATCTCTTCAGCTCTGGTTTCTGTTACATAGTCTTAGGTACATTATATGGTCAGGCAACCTTCTGTAAAATCAAATAAACACTGTTTATGAATTACTTTAACCAATATTAAGCAGTTTTGTAGGAATCTGTGATTGTTTTGCGTAATCCAACTAACTAAATAAGACACACACAAGAAATATATAACCTTGTGCAGGTCCTGCTTGTTAGAAACAACAAGAGGTGTCAATTAATTTTGTGCATCCATCATTCAGCAATCATCAACAGCCGGGACACCCTTCTGTCATCGTCAATCCGTCAATATTTCAAGCCAAACTAAACTGTAACTGTCAATCTGCCAATGGTATTTTAACCGAGCTTCTGTCATGCTAAATTACACTATTTTCCGCTTGGCATTGTTTGTTATGTTTGTATTATTTTCCTCACTAATGTCGCCATATACAGTAGTATGTGCGCAACTACTAACTTGTAACTTCCGCGAATACTGGCACACATGGCCAACTGACTCAATATTTCCCCTTTTTAGGACCCCTTAGCTGTTCCAACACCTAGCTGACACAAAATGGTGTACCTATAGAGATCTGGATGTTAACGTCACATGTTCCAAAATGGGCGTTAGCGAAACCATTTAGGCAGCATAGAAAACGCGTCTGCCACTTTGAGTAAACAGCAAAACGCCACACTTTAACAATGATTGACAGCTGTTGTGGACCAGCTGCCACAACGAGAACAGGCAAAAAAAGGATCGAGCATGCTCCCGGCTACCAAAAGAGAAAACAATGCGTAATCAATGAAGCACTTTGTACATGGTGGCTGAATCGGCAGATGCTAACTGTTACCACACATAAAATGTGGGGGAAATAATGTTTTGTTCATGTGTGCTGCTACGGTTTAATAGATATTACACAGTTGAATTAAATAACTGACCAACACCATAAAGAAGACTTTTTACGACATAAATGATGGCGGCCGCGGCCGAATTAGCAGCTGCTAAGTTGCTAACGTACTTCAATAACACTGCAAAACTTGAATTAAACTTAGATGGCATTTTGACCACTCATAAAGGGTAAATAAATCCGGATTGTACAAACGTCACCGAGTTGAGAAAAAAAGTTCTCCTGACACTGCATCGGCATTTTAACATGTCCACCTCGCGCAGTGACTGTAAAATACTCTTGGGCGGAAAGTTGATGGATAATCACTAGCTTTAGCCCTCCTCGTCGGTTTAGTCCATTAACGCTGCGCCACTACTTTTCTGCTGCCCTCCTGGGGGCGTGCAAATAAATGAACTGAGCACTAAACTAATGCTTGCTTTAACGTAGCAATAACAAAGACTATATAACAGGAGGAAAACATCCCGGTCAGCAATGAGTATTGGGACAGAGCCAGACGAGAGAAGGCTTGGAGAATGGTGTGCGAGGAAGTTAGCAAATCTAGTAGGCCTAAGTGTATATTTACTTGTTTACTGCAGATGAAAAAGAGTGGCTCGGCCGTAGCCCCAGGAGAGAAGTGGAAGTACTCTGCAGTGTGTCAGCGAAGTGGGCGTTCGTCAGTGTTTCCGTCAATCGTCAGCGAAACGGGCGTCTGTCATTGATGCACTGACAAAGTCTGTTATTGATGATTACAATGACAGATGAATAACCACTTCCGGCAATGCTTACCCTGCCTTCACATGCTATGGGAAAGATGGACCTTATTATTAGGAAACTCCAGTTTACGACTGAGTTCTGTTCATGTGCTTTTGTTGTTGTACCAAAAAAATACACATGGCAGCTGACGTAGTCTTTGCTCGTAAAACTGAACAATTACGGCAAATAATGAGTTGTAAAGAACTGGACATTGAATTGTGTATTCTACGTTATTGTGTAGATTCTAAAACAACCTGCTTGCGGACAATAACGTCCTTATAAATGTTAATATTTCTTGCCATATTCATGAATACTTCGGTGCTGTCCACCATGTTGAAACTTGAAAAGTTCTCTCAGCTCGCAAACTCGGGTATCAAAAATAAATTCCCAGTTGTCCAGTGGAAAATACCACATGAGGGCGTTCATTTGCAATTTTCTACTCAACGTGGTATTTACCATAATTTCGATACCATGTGAAGGCAGCAAAGTCCGTCAATTTTTCGAAGTCTCCCGTCATTTGTTAATCGTCAACAGGCGCCCGTCATTGACGGACATTCCATCAATACTGAAGGAATGCCCATCTGGAAATGGCTACTAAAACCATCTTGTATAATTAACGACCTAGTTGATAAAAATTACATAAAAACATGTTTAAAAAAGCACTTATGAGTATGCTAATGTAGTTGACAATGAATACTCTCTATCCACAATCAATTCAGTTGTATTTTTTTGGTGAATGAATTCACAATGTGCTGCAAACATTATATCAGCTTGAAATTTAAACGGTACACTGATTTATAGTAAGGTGCAGAAGTCCGGGAGCAGAAAACAAAAACAAACAACAAGCAAACCGAAAAGGTAATTATAGTATACTCTTTGGGCTGGCTGTACATTTGAGTTGCCAGATAGGAGACTGCAATAACAAAGGAAACTTAAAATTGCAATATTGAATCTATTTCAATATCTGTTTGAATTGTAAATGTTTGGTTGAATTAAGAAGATACATTCCTCTTGCTTTGTAATGGAACGTTCATTGATCCGTTGAGGTTATTTTACGCAGTCATGTGTGGGATACATTTATGTTTCTTTAATTCAGCCGCTTGGAATTCATTAGGAATCGATCGCTTTTTCACTCATCAAAAGTACAGTCTGATAGTAGGATCGCCTCAAGTCAGCTAATCAATTCAGTGCCTTTCAAGAACATGTCGTTTTAGTTTGTTATTGCTTCACTAACATTGCATATAGTTCTCTGAGCAGATGACTGATTATAAAGCAATATTCACACTCAAGAAGCAGCCGAAAATGATGAGATTATTTTGCTTTTGAAGGATTTCACGTTTGACTGATTCCCTTTTCCCTTATTGTATATTGAGTGGAGTTTCTGCTCAGTACCTTCTTCTCAGTCTGATTCTCACCCCGCAATCCATCCCTCCTTCCGCACTTTCTGATTGGCTGCTGATTAGTTGGCTGCAGCCAATCAGTCCTGGTAAAAAATAATCTCAGCTGAGTCTGGAGCTAGGCAGCAGGAGAGACAGACAGGTGGGTCAAACAAATTCATGGCCCCCCTCTGGGCTTTGTACACAATATTTTTTTTGAAAGCTGGAATTACACCCCTGTCACAGAATATTATTTATCAAACACCAGTCTTGGAAAGCCAGACCAGGCGTCACTCTAATAAGGCATGTAGAGTAATTTTTGGCTAATTTAACAGTGCTACAACCTTTTAAGGAAGAAAGACTAAACAAGTGTTTCATAACCGTGTTGGAGGTACTGAGCCCCTCCAGTTTTCTATCCACATTTACCAAACCTTTTTCTCTCCAAAAATAATTTTATTTTTTATTTTTTCAAATTCAATACATACACTCTTAGAAGTGTTTTCTTAGGATGAAAATCAGGCAGCAGATTCAATGAAAACAGCAGAGGCCCAAGAATTGAACTCTGTGGTACACCATACGTTCCATTATACATGTGAATCCATATTGCACATATTCGTCTGACCACTTACCTTTTTTGCTCAACATAGTTGGAATGAAGAGATTACAATAATAAAGAAATCCCACGACATATCATCATAACAGCCACAAGTCGACTACTGAGTGCACCAAATTACCTGCAGCACAGATAGGCCTTGCAATGTAGCGTAATCACCTGCAGCCAATGTTGGCCAAGCGGGGGCATAACATCACAAATCAAATGAGTTGGGTGTGTCTCTTGACCTCTGCCGAACCCCTGACAGACTCAACCAAACCCCTGGGGCTCGATCAAACCCACATTAAGGCTTCTCATTGCTGTTCCCGAACATGGTTTGTATACCGTAAATCCTTAACAAATACAGTACTATACTTGAATCACATCAAATATTCTTAGTAGAATATCACATTTCACCATGGTCTTATTTTTTATCAATGTCATGTATGTGATATGTCATTAACTGTACAAAATTGTGCTGAAGTGGACCTGTTGACTCTTTCTTTTTTTTCTATGATGGCTTGAGGCGACATTAAATAAATGGAGATAAAATCTAGGTAAAAAATAACTAGGTTGCCTATTGAAAATAACAACACGAATGAACTTTTTGGTTTCCAGTATGATTGACTCTGACGTGTATCACAGAGTTTGGTACATTTCAAATACGAACATCTTCAGACAGTGTAGACAATCCCTAATTTATTTTGCATATGCTTTTATTTTATTTTTTATAATAGTTTATATTGATTTTTCAGCAATTTGTACAAACACAACAATCCGGGTAAGGTATAAACATACAACCTTAACCCAACAAACAATACCCCCAGAGCAAGAAAAAAAGAAGAAAAAAAGATCAGCATTTGACTATGATATGAGACAACATGCCAGTCATTTGAAGCAGTTATCCCACTAATATGGTCTAAATACGGTTGCCAAACATTTAAAAACATGGCATATTGTTGTCTGAGACAATAAGTATTTTTTTTCCAGGGGCACACAGCTGTTCATTTCACCATCTATCAAGAAAGGGAGGGGAGTCGGATTTCCACGTTATCGCAATGCATTCTTTGGGCTACACATAAAACAATCTTAAGAAACTTAAGTTAGACATTTTTAAGAGAATGACTAATTGAGTTGAAATTCCCCAATAAACATATTACAGGGTCCAGCGGAACAGTAACTTGTACAAAACCTGGTTAAAATGGAGCAAATATCATGCCAGAAGGGCCTCACCTTGACACAATTCCAAGTACAAACAAAGCAGCCAACCTCAATACCACATCTGAAACGCAAGTCTGACAAAGTAGATTTAAAAGAATGCAGTTTTACTGGAGTGTGATACAACTGGTGTAGGAAGTTATAATTTGTCAGTCTATATCGGGCATTGATGATAGTAGAAAGGCTGTTCTAACACAAATCCGCCCATGCGGATGCTCATCAATTGCAACACCGAGATCCGACTCCCATTTCAACCTAGACTTATGTAAACCTGGCTTTGGACTCCCAGTCATCAACAAACGATACATTCTTGAAATAAACTTGAGTTGGTTCCCTTCATAAAGACATTCTCCAATCTTATTCATAGCAGGTAAAATCAAATCAGGACCCAAGCTAGTCCTCAAGAATGATCGTATTTGGAGATAACAGAAAAAGTCTGGGTGGGCAAGCCATACCTACTCTTCAATTGTTCAAATTACATGAATTTCCCGTCTTCAAAACAATATTCTAAATTTTCGATACCCTTCTGGTACCACATATCCAAAATCTTATTGTCAAGAGTCATAGGAATGAGTTTGTTTTTGTTTTAGTGAAGTTTTAGGTCACAGTCCCACTGTCAATCCAAGACTCTTGTGAACCTCATACCAAATATTTATTAAATGTCTTAGTATTGGATTGTCTATGTCTAGTTTACATTGTGTTTATAAACAAAATCACATCAGAAATGATCCTTTAGGGGATGTAATCCAATCTGTGCCCAAGAAGGAGGCCCACCGGCCTCAAAGAGGGATGATATTAACCTCATATGTGCCGCTAGATAGTAGTGTCTAAAATTAGGAAGACGGAGACCCCCCAAACCATAGTCCCAGGTCAGTCTTGCCAACGATATCCGGGGTACTTTAGAATGCCATATAAATTGTCTGACATGACTATTCAAAATCTTGAAAAAGCATTGTGGTAATGGAATGGGTATAGATTGAAATAGATACTGCAACCGTGGCTGCATTCATCTTGATGCAATTGACTCTTCCAATCAGAGTCAGAGGCAGGCCCATCCACGTACGTAGATCCTCCACAATTTTCGTAAGCAGCGGAACATAATTCAATTTATACACATTTTTTTAGGTTACTGTCTACGACTATTCCAAGATATTTCATACCATGAGCAGGCCATCCGAATGGAGTAGTACCTTTAAGTACATAATAATCAAAGTCCTTCAGTGGAAGGATTTCACTCTTCTCCAAATTTACCTTATAACCTGAGATATTACCATATGTGTTCAGTACAGTTTGCAGTCTGGAAAAAGAGTCGCCAGGGTCTTTAAGATATAAAATAATGTCAACCGCTAGGACAGAGGTGGGCAATCTCGGTCCTCGAGGGCCGGAGTCCTGCAGGTTTTGTGGGTTTCTCACTTCCAACACAAGCTGATTCCAATCAACAGGATCGTTATCAGGCTTATGCAGAGCTTGCTGATGAGCTGATCATATATCAGCTGTGTTGGAGAAGGGCAACACGCAAAACCTGCAGGACTGCGGCCCTCGATGCCCACCTCTGCGCTAGGAGATACATTTTGTGAACCGTTTGGCTTATGTTGTTGTCTTGCCTAATTGTTTCAGCCAAGGGTTCAATTGCCAAGACAAAAAGGGCAGGGGACAAAGGGCATCTTTGTCGACTTGACCGGTTTAAAGAAAACGCGGAAGAAGTCTGTCCGTTAGTGCTCATTTTCGCCTGTGGTTTGTGGTAAAGAGTCCCTACCCACCCAATAAATGATGGACCAAATCCAAATTTAGCCAGCACTTTAAATAGATATGGCCATTCTAATCTATTGAAGGCTTTTTCCGCATCTAAAGCCAAGGCTATGCTTGGTTCCCTGTCAGATTTAACAGAATGGATAACGTTGAAGAGCCGACACAGGTTATTAGCTGAGGAGCGTTTTGGAATTAAGCCACTCTGGTCTGGATTTATTTAATGAGGCAAATATTGACGGATCTGTTAGCTAGAGCCTTAGATATAAATTTATAATCTGCATTCAATAAGAAAATTGGCCGATATGAGGAACATTTCAGCGGATCTTTATTTTTTTTGTAAACCACAGTAATTATAGCCATTGAAAATGATTCAGGAAGTGCTTGAGTTTTAGAGGCCAACTTAATAACTTCCATGAGAAGTGGAAGTAGTAAATCTTTGAATGTCCTGTAGAATTCTGGGGGAAATCCATCCTCCCCTGGTGACCTGTCCGCCTGCAACGAACCCAAGGCTTCCTCTAGTTCTTTTAATGAAAAGGCTAAGTCAAGATCATGCTGTTCCACTTGGCTAAATTTAGGCAGTTCAATAGCAGATAAAAAGGTGTCAACGGCATTCGGATTTTCTGGTGGTTCTGAGGTGTACAGATGCTCATAAAATTGTTTAAATGCGTCGTTGATTTCTGTCGGGTGAGTAGATATACTGGCAATTTCAGTTTCTATTGCATTTATCATTCTAGAGCTTTCTTCTTTCCTTAGCTGACAAGATAAGACTTTGTGTACTTTTTCACCCAGTTCACAGTATTTCTGCTTGCTCCTCAAGATATCCTTTTCAATTTTATAAGTATGCAATGTGTTGTATTGAGTCTTTTTAGTCAACAGAATTTGGTGTGTTTTGGGAAGCTGGTTTGTTCTCTTTTTCTAGCTTCAAAATGTCTGCCTCTAGTTCTTCTATTTCAGCCATATTTTTCTTTTGTAATACTTTTGGTATAATAAATTATATGTCCCCTTAAAAAGGCCTTTAATGCATCCCATAGTATGAAACTGTTAGAGGCTGAAGCACAATTTGTCTCACAGAACAGCTCAATCTTGTCTCTTATAAATTTCCAAAAGTCTGGTCTCTGAAGAAGAGTAGTGTTAAAACAGCATCTATACCTGTTTGTAGGTTTCTCTGGCATTTAAATTAAAAGAGTTAGAGGAGAGTGATCTGACAGCGTTCTAGATAGGTACTCAGAATCTACTGCTCTATGAGTTAACTGTGTTGACAACAAAAAATTATCAATACAACTAAAAGAATTATGGCGACAAGAGTAAAAGGAGTAGTCCCATCTTTGAGGATGCATATGTCTTCAAACATCAGTTAAATTCAAGTCCTTCATAAATTGCATAGTAGTATTGGTTGCTTTAGATTTAGAAACTGACATGGTTGATTTATCTAGGAGAGGATCCAGGCAGAAATTAAAGTCACCCCCACTGGAATGTTCCGCCGCCCACTTGACACCTTGAGAAATATTTCCTGAATAAACATATCATCATCATAATTTGGCACATAAAAATTTAGGAGAGTCCAAGTTTCCGAATATATTTGACAGTTCAGTAAAACATATCTTCCCAATGTGTCAATTATAGTTTCGACAATTGTAATTGGGGTTTCTTATTAATCAAAATAGCCACTCCCCTAGCTTTGGAGGTAAATGATGCCAATATGACCTGACCCACCCAATCCCTCCTCAACTTCTTATGTTCCAGTGCCGTTAAGTGGGTTTCTTGAATAAAGGCAATATCTGTTTTCAGCTTCTTCAAATAAGTTAAAACTCTCTTCCGCTTGACGGGTCCATTTAGCCCATTGACATCAAAATTGACAAATTTGACCACTCTACTCATCAAAATAATAATAATAATTTTGCATAGATATTGACCATACCGAGTGTCTCTCTCAACCAAGTCATATGAAAAAGAGCTGGGAGGGAACCTTGACCCACCCAGCCTTATGCCAACCAAAACATGGCACATGACAACCCGTAAACATTCTAAAGGAGCTACTAAGCGAATAACTAATCACCTCTAGTTCACTCTCTGTGACAATCTACCAACCATAATGTCACTTGGATAATTGATTAACCAAACAAGAAAGTATGTTTTTTTTTCCCCCTCATGTATTTCCTCTTTCCCCAATCTTTCCCTCTTACTATTCAAAACAGAATATTCAAACCAAACAAACTCAGCGACTTACTAAGGTGGTCCCAAATTCCAACATATTCCTCCACAGTCCAGTTATGATGTGTGCATATGACTAACATTATCGCACCAAAATTTTCTCAAATGGTGGTAGAATGGACCAGATGCTACAAAATGTAAAGTCGCTCATCTATACAAAATGTATATAAACTCGATATAGGACGGGGAAAGGAAAGAAGAAAGAAAGGGAATAAATATGAGTATATATTAGGTTTACTCTCCTTGCGGTTCCGTACTCTTTCCTAGGGCCTTCGCCGCCTTAGTCCGGTCAGCGAAGATCCTCGGCGTCCCACCATCTCGGGAGTAAACGTAGAGCCTGGCCGGGTAGCGCAAATTGTGTCTCGTCCTTTCGTCACGCAATACCTGCAACACATCTTTGAATGCGCGCCATTGAGCCATCACCTCTTTGGTGTAATCGGGGAAGATGAGCACCTTGCTTCCTTTATACTCCAATGACCTTCTCCTGGAAGTGATGAATACGTGCCAAGAAGGTACGGGGCTGGAGAGAGCAATGTGCCCGATCAACTTTCACTGGATGCGCAGTGTTCCTCGCCAAGCAGTTTAGGGATCAACTTTGATATAAATTTGGTGGGTCTGCCTTCTTCTTCTCCCTCTTGAATTCCCACAATCTTCACATTATGCATCCGGGAACGGGCTTCCAGGTCGAGAACCTTGTCACGTGTCGGGCATTGCTCTCTCCTAGCTCGGTGCATTTAGCCTCGAGCGTTAACATGCGTGTATCCAACTCGTTAGCTGCTAGATCTTGTCCAGCCACTCGGGCTTGTAAGTCAGCTTGTGAAGCTGCAAGTGATTGAAACTTCACTTCAAACGTGTCAAAGCGTTTGTTTATGTAGCGCAGGACTGACTCAGACATCTCCTTGCACAATAGCCACTCCCATAGCCAGCTCCCCTAACATCTCAAAGGTTTTATCCGGGAACCCGCCTGATGTAGACAGAGAGTCATCACGAGGCTCGCCTCCATCGATGGTGCTAGCCTTAGCTCCAGTTGCTTGGCCATCTGTTGTTTTACTCCCTTTCGGAACACTGGACTTTGGCATGTCGAGTTTTCAGTCAGTTGTACTCCAAATATGCCAGGGCACACACTTGGGACTTGACGTCGGAAAAAATATAATTTTTTTAAGTCACGGAGAGGAGCACTAACCCAATACGTCTACATCAGTCGCATGCGTATTCGCGACCCCGCATATCCCTTTATGTCGGCATTTTCTGTTTGTGGCATTTTAAATGTCTGAGGTTGTTGAAGAAGTAATAATTGTATATGTGACCATTGCATATTTATATGTACAACCAAATTGCCACACATCTATCACATAATGTCTGAACAGGTTGGAAAATCGGTCTAATTTTTCCACCCCTGTCTGGTTTGTAGTGGTTCACCCCATCCCAAGGGGGCTCTTCTTACCCCTGCTACCACATTCTAATTTGAATTTTGACACTGGTCAGCTGCCTTTTAGGATATGAAATGACCCCCCCAACCCCGCAAAAAGGTGACTGTTTTAGATGTTGTTTAAAGGGCTCATTTTTGCTAGTTTAAAACTAGACATACGGTGCTCAGCATATACGAGTATATGAAGCCACAACACTGACAATAAGGTTTGCTATTGAAAAAAAAAGTAATTGTGGAAAAAGCTGCATTGACATTGAAACAAGTATTGGCATTGTAAAAAGTTGTATTGAAAAATAAAATACAGATATTAAAAAATAACTATTTTCTTTAAGCATATTTTGTTGTATTATGATGGCTTTTTCAATGCCAATGTGCAGATTTATTTATTTTTACGCTCTTTTTATCGAGTGTCACAGATTTTCAGCTTCAACTCTCTGGTTTTCAGTTTCAGTTCTCTTTTTTTCAGTTTCAACTTATCGGCAGTGTTTTACTTGGCTTGTTCAATTCATCATCACTTGGGAATTCTTCGTCACTTCTGGGATGGGATACTAATGGTTGGAATACTAATGGTTGGGGTTAGTATTAGGATTTCAGTGAGGTTGTACGTGTTACGTCTTTACATGGGACACTAATAGTTGAAGTTAGGAAGAGGCTGAGGTTGTAGCATAGTTGATGTTACAAAACATGTCGTCAACACAGAAACAAGTACTGGCCTGTTAGCTCAGTCAGATAGACATACGTCTTTTGACCAGATGACCCGGGTTTGAGCCCCAGTAACTCTCTTTATGGTTCAGTTTACTATTTTTTTTTTGCTAATTACATGGCCGATAGGGGTTGCTAAACTACAATCGATCGACCTATGTGGTCGTATTGTGTTGGAAGACTGTCTCGGATTGTGCCATGATAGATCCCATGGCATGAGTATTTGAATAATTATCAAGGACAAGGAGTTTTGCAGTTCCTAGCCACACGTTGAATATTTATCTTCTGAAGCAAAAACAACAGTATACACATTAACATTACCAGTATTCTTGCGTACTTGGCAAAAATGTGGATTACCTGTTTTAATTCTTCAGGTTCCCACATGCCCGCGACCCTCGTGAGGATAAGCAGTTAAGAAAATGGATGGATGGATAATCTAATTTTAGTAACACTAAAATTAGTCACATTTATTAACACCTAGCTCTCAGAGTGAGAGCATACCAAAGTCTTCTGACACAAGCCCTGAATATAATCATTACCTTAGCCTAGTTGTTAGTTGGTAGAGAAAATGACTCAATCAACCCATGTCATCACATAACATTTATTTTCTTGTTCAAGTTCACAACTGCTCATAATTTGGTTGGACAGTGACAGTGTTGATACTGTAAGAGAAAATAATGCAATAAAATTTTACCATTGAGTTAAGTTAGCATTTATGTTCATGTTTAGATGTATCTCATCCCTCTTGTTTGTATATGAGTGTGAGTTCAATAAAGGCTTTGCATTGCCTTGTACTTGTTAGATACTTTTTGCAGATTTTTGCTGCTTGCAACAATGTGGCAACACAAATATGGCTCCTGCAATAAAAAAACAAATAATAACTTTTATGAACTTTTCATCCTCTACTCAGTTCTGTTGGATCACTTAAAAGTGCAACAAAAAATCCCAAATGCTAAAAAAAAATTGGTGTTAAACTGAGTGGAAAGTCAACATATACCTAGTGGGCAAAGTGAAAAAACAGACACGGAATGTTGTAAAAGGTTTTGCACCAGAAATGATATCTAGGACCTTCAAGGATCACAACCTGGGTGAACAACCCGGTCAACTAGCTACTGGAAAGCTACAAGAGTCCAAAAACACTATTTTTGGGATATGTTCCTTGCGAAATTACGTAAATGCAAATATTTAGATACTACGATTGCATAAATTATCCTACATCTTTTACATTTGGCAGAGCGTATCCTTACACATATGGACATACAGGGGGAAAAAAGAAAATTCTGGCGCTTGCTGAAAGATTTCACCCTCAACAAACATATTCTCATGAAAATTAATATTTTCCAATATTTTATGGTGAATATCTATGCCTAATTTGTATTTAACCACAAATTTGAGTCCAAGATGGCCTTTCCATCAGCTGTCATGTTTGTCCTCTCAGGCTGTGTCTTTTGTGTTGCAACTGCCTGATGTAATTAGCAGCCTATGAGAGGTGACCACAGACAATAAAGGGAACAACGGTTTGGACGTCATGAGCAGTCCTTGACCGAGCTTAGGGAGGCGCTAAACTCATTAGTAACCCAGTTTGATGCTTTATCTGCGCATGTTTCGTCCAGGGACACATCGGGGGGTTCACCTCGCAAACCAAGTCTCCAACATCCGTCTCGCTATGGGGGTGAACTCGGGTTGTGCGGTGAATTCATTCAACAACCCTTTACCTATTCTCAAGATAATACCAAAGTCGCGTTCATGATGAGTTTACTTACGGGTAAAGAAACTTGGGGTATGGCAGTAAGCAATGCCAAACCAGTATTACGCACTTCGCTTATGTCTTTGATCATCCTGTCAAGGGCAAGGAGGCTGGAAGTAGACTGATGGATTATGCCCAAGGAGATCATTCTGTTGCGGACTACTCCATTGAACTCATACTGGCAGCCTAAAGCGGTTTTGATGACACTGCAAGTAAAGGACGAGCTAGCTGTCAGGAATGACACAACTGATTTGGAAGGACTCATCGCTCTCGCCATACAACTGGACAACTGCTTGAGGGAGCGGTGGAGAGAACGTCGCATGAAGCTATCCCTTGCGTACCACCGGGACAGTCCCAACGAATCCTGGAGGTGGTCCCGGGCTTGCGACATCTGTCATACAGCCAGTGAGGAGAGACCAAGTTTATGGAGAGGAGCCCATGCAGATTGGCGGAGGAAATCTCAGCCAGGCCAAGCGACAAGACCTCTCGACGGATGCCTTCTGGCTGAAGTAACCCGCATTTCAGCTCCCCTTAACTCTTTCACTGCCAGACGTTTTCAGAAACGGGTTGTCCCCACTGCCAGCCGATTTAAGCATTTTGAGTGATCTTTCAAGGTCCACAGAAAATGTTGTGTTTGGACTATGGAAAGACACATACCAAATGAAAGATTGGACTCTCAGCTTTCATCAGAAAAAAAAGTTTGTTTCTACCTTATTCCGTTCTTCAGTAATCAACAATAGAAAATGGTTACTTTCACCGAAATTCTCTCTTTTGAAACAAAAAACGAAGAAAAAGAGCTTTTTGTGAAACGATGTTATTTTATGCACTCCAGTGAATTGTACACTTCTTTTTGTCCATGAATGATGCCACAAACACCTAAATAGTGCTTTACTTCTGTAAAACGCTTTCACCAACAATGAAAAAGTGTTTTTTGATTGCAAAATACGTTTATTTCCATTCAACAGTGTAACAATTTGACAAAACAATTTCGCAAACTATTTACAAATGTGTGCAACTGTGGTACTACTTACAATTATGTGGATGTTTCAAATACAGTTTTTCCTTTTGTAACACTCTCCTGCGTGCAAGGAGACGCCAGGACTCGCACAACAGTTTACTTTCACTTTCACATTGGTCCGTTTTGCGTGCAAACGTTACACTTTCTTGACGGCCTTTTTTTCCGGGGAATAAAAAGCAAGTAGCAGACTGTACACACTTCCTCCGATGAATATGCATTGGACTCGGGGCACTCTCCGTCGTCCGATCGAACGTCCGCCTGTGCGTGCTCGGTTGCGCTCCGCGTTACGACACCATCATAGCCGCCGCGTCAGCGGTTCCAATTTCACCGTCAAGCTCGGATTCACCTTCATCATCATCGAGGATGATCATCGTCGTCATCAATGTACTATTTTAGCGTTGGTCGATGCCTTTCGTCTTGTAAGTGTAGAGCTGCTTGCAAACGCTCGCCATTGCCCGTTCCCTCCTCCATCTAGCTCCATCTAACGTCTTCTACTGCCGCGTCAATGCTTCTCAACCACGGAGTCACCACCCTCATCTTCATCATCGATGATGATCATCGTCGTCAACAATGTGCTTTTTCAGCGATGCTTTTGGTCTTTGAAAAAAACGTCTCGGGCGTGAGCTCCTCGCGACCGGCTTCCATTTTTCCTTTGTCTTCCATTCTCATCTCCTGCTCGACGCTCTAGCTCCGCCTCTACTGACGCCCACCCGATCTTGTCAAAAGAGAGTCATCGCTGCCCTCTAGGGGCCAAAAATAGTCATTAGGCACAACAGACAGACTGGAAACTTTCACCAGACATGCGGAAGGGTTTCCTCTACCCGTTTCAAAAAAAAAAATCAAAAATCATTGGATGACGTCTTTTGACGTCATTGGCAGTGAACCGTAGGTTTTTACTTGACGTCATTAAACGTCAGTGGCAGTGAAAGAGTTAATCTAAAACTTTCCGACAACCATAGTGAGAGCTTCTTGACCATGCCATCGCAATCTGCCCCTGTTGTTTTAGGCCTTCCATGGTTAAATACGCATAGTCCTGACATTAATTGGGACATCCCTGACAGAATTGGAGTGTTTTCTGCCATTTCCACTGCCTGAAGTCTGCTAACCATTAGACAAACCTAGTCTCGAGGTCATTGAGTTGAATAACGTTCCTTCCGAGTATCATGACTTGAAAAAAGTATTCGGCAAAGACCAAGTCCAATCTTTGCCTCCACATCGTCCATATGACTGCGCTATAAACCTTATCCCGAATGCCCCATTACCAAATTCCAAACTGTACCAGGTCTCCCAACCTGAGCAGGAAGTGTTACTCGGGTACATAACTAAGTCACTAGCTACCGGTTTGATCAGTCCTTCGTCTTCCGAGTTCTTCTTCATTGATAAGAAGGACAAAACCTTACGTCCGTGTGTAGATTACCGGGGCCTTACCAATGGTCAAAGATAAATACCCACTACAGCTATTGGATTCAGCATTCGCTCCCTTACAGACCGCAACGGTGTTCACAAAATTAGATATGCGGAGTGCATACCATTTGGTGAGGATCAAAGAGGGGGATGAGTGGAAGACAGCATTTAAGACTCCGTTAGGTCACTTTGAATATCTGGTCATGCCCTTTGGACTCTCTAATGCCCCAGCCATTTTTTAATGGCTAATAAACGATGTGTTGAGAGACATGCTCAATCAGTTTTGTTTTGTCTACCATGACAATATCTTAATCTTTTCCAAAGATCTCAATAAACATGAATATCAGAATATCAGAATGGTGTTACAATGCTTGCTGGAGAACCGACTTGCGAAATGCGAGTTCCATTCTGAGTCAGTGCAATTCCTGGGGTTCATTGTAGAGAGGGGTCACTTAAGAGCAGACTCGGCGAAGATCCAAGCAGTAATCGGCTGGCCAACCCTGATCACAAGAAAGCAGTTACAGCAGTTTTTGGTCTTCGCTAATTTTTATCGACACTTCATACGAAATTACAGCCAGAAAGCAGGACCTCTGACGAGACTCAAGTCAAATAAGGTACAGTTTAAATGGAGCCCAAAAGCTGAGTCCGCCTTTGTCCAAACTCAAAGACTTATTCACTTGTCCACCAGTGGTGAATCATCCCAATCCCGAACTCTCTTTTGCTGTCGAGGTTGACGCATCGGACTCTGGAGTGGGAGCAGTCCTCTCACAGCGTGTCCAGGTCGACCAGAGGCTCCACCCCTGTGCCTTATTTTCCAGACGCCTCAGTTTTGCCGAGGCTAATAATGACGTGGGTACCCGCGAGCTACTGGACATCATTCTGGCTCTGCAGGAGTGGAGGCACTGGCTTAAGGGGGCCAAGGAACCATTTATAGTCTTCACGGACCACAATAACCTGGCCTACATCGACTCAATTCCGGACAGGCTTGTTGGGCGCTGATCCTCGCACGGTTCGACTTTACCGTGACTTATAGAAATGGCTCCTCCAACACCAAACCCGATGCTTTGTCTAGGATCCATGATCCAGCCGTGGAGGACACTAGCAACGAGACCATTGCTCCAAGTGACCAGGTGGTGGGAGCGTTACGATGGAGCCTGAGGTCCGGAGGGGAGATTGTTCATCCCCGTCCATCTGCGTCCAGAGTTGATCAATGGGGACATGCTTCGCAAGTCGCTTGCCACCCCGGAGTGAGACACACTCATTTCCTCATCGCGCAGAAGTTTTGGTGGGCTAGAATGCGGAGGAACATCGTCGAGTTCATCAGTGCTTGCTCAGTTTGTGCCTGCAGTAAGGCTTCCCATCGACCTCCAGCAGGATTGCTACGACTTTTACCAATTCCGTCAGGTCCGTGGTCACATGTGTCATGGACTTTATTACTGGTCTCCCTGTTTCCCGAGGCAACACAGTAAAACTGACTGTAGTAGATAGTTTCTCTAAAAAGGCTCATTTTGTCACCCTGCCAAAGCTGCCATCCGCCCTTGAGACTGCAAACTTGTTAATCCGCCACGTTTTCAGAGTCCACGGAATCCCCTGGACATTGTCTTGGACCGAGGCCCCCAGTTCATATCCCGTGTGTGACGAAATTTTGTGCAGCCTTGGGAGCCACAGCAAGCCTTTCTTCAGGCTATCACCCACAAACAACTGGGCAGACAGAAAGGGTCAATCAAGACTTGGAGGTCACAGTCATCCTACGTCTTGGTTCACTCACCTAGCATGGGTAGAATATGCCCACAATTCACTCTTCTCCTCTGCCACAGACCGCTCCCCTTTTAAGTCAGCTTATGGATAGTGCACCGCACTTCATATTGGTCAATAATTTGTAAAAATGACACCTACATGTGTGGACTGACCAAAAATATATAGTAGATCTTTGGGAAAAAAAACATGAAATTTACCAAATTGTGACTTAGGAGGTTTCAGCCTGACACCAGCAATATTCTTATTAGCCTACCCATATTTCCATGTAACATTTACCAATGAATGTTATATATCACTGCAAAAAGTCAACAGTGGCGTTTCAATTGTGTATATTGAAATTATTGGCAAGACCCCATCATTAAGTTTAAAGCAGTGGTTTTCAAAAGCAGCACCTACAAAAGTTAGGCTTAAGTGTTAAATGAGACAGTGATTTTATTTCTGGTGTAAGGAACTGCAAGCGGATCTTTACAGGCGGATGATGTAAAGTTGGCTAGTGAGATCACAGATCTGTGAAGTGGGCACTTAGAGACCACACGACAAGAGTTAGCTTGCGGGCGAACAGGGGCTTTTCTCTCAACCGATGGACGGGTAGCTGGCTTTTCCGTGGGTCATGGCCCTGCTAGATGTTGCCGCCGTGTCGGTCAACAAAACAGAGACGCACCAAAGACATTTAACCAATTATAAACACAGCCGCACAATTGACTAACACTGAATGACAGACATTTGAGCACATACATCCTGCTAGCAGCTAGTTAAATACCCATAATGCTTTGCATTTCGACATATTACAGTAACCTGAATACCACAAAATGCATACATTTGATGTTTTATATAACAATATCAAGATGTTCTACAAATTGCAGCATTCAGGGGAGATGCATTTTTGGTGCGTAATAGGGGTGTCCCCCCCCCAAAAAAAATCGCGAATCGCAATTCTCATTTTAGTACGATTCAGTATCGATTTTAAATGTCTCAAAATCGATTTTATTTAAATTATTTGATACTGTCTTGCACTTGTTTGTGTGTGCCTTTATTGGGAGCGCTGTTCATGTTGTACACGATTTGAGCACTTGGGGGCAGTGTGGTTCCGCACGTTCTGATACACTGTTACATTGTAGCCACATTAGAGAGAAGGAAAAAGTCACGATCAAGTTATTCTAATATAAGTTGTTTTTTTGCAGCGTAGGAAGAGCTTATGACGGTGAGTAATATTATGATGCGTCTCTGTATATATTCCTGAAGCGTTTTGTATGACTAGCTGTTCTTTTGAGTGATTAACGTGCCGCAAGTAGCGTGCTTATTAGTATTAGCGAGTCAGACAGGAGTAGACCATGACAATTCTTTGCACATCTATAAATTGGAGCAGAAATTATTGTCAATCAAATAATTTTGAATAAAAAAAGCGTTCTGAATCGAAAATCAATTGTGAATCGAATCGCAGACCCCAAAATCGGACTCAAATCGTTACACAGTCAAAGATTCCCACCCCTAGTGCGTAAGTATAGCTGTCTAGTTAAATGAATGCTGTTGTGGTATAAATGGGTCAGTTAGTGCGAAATAACTCGCATTTGTCCCAGATGTGAAGTGGAAGTGAACAATGAGCTCAAATTCTTATATAGTGGGGAGGGTTGATTCATCCCCGAGCTGAAATCACTATTTTAGACATGACCACAAACTAAATCAGGAAAAGTGAAACAGTTGAAAAGCAGTTTAAAGCTATATCTCCACAAAGTTCAGTTTTTGCACATTCTCAGCAATTATATTTCAACATGTTTGTTGTATTCAGAAACAAATCTTTCAATTCACTTTACAGGACCTATAAAATGTATTTAAGAGATATAAGGTCAACACAAGCAATAGTTACTGTATGTTCACCAAAACATTAATATATTCTGAATTATTCATTCAGATGGCTGCTTCTGTTGACACAGAGGCTCCTACACATACTGTAGTTTAATTGCACACTACAGCGGTAATTGAGCCACAGGTTTACCAGTTACTCACTGCGCTTCCATACTCCTGCGGCACTTCCGTACTTATCATGATTTTTAGTTGTTGTTGCGTCACCATTACATCACAACATTAGATCATTTAAATGTATGAATCAATTTTTAATTGTTTACATCTGCGAATTTGACCAGATTTATAATAACCGAGTCATTGTTGTTACTAGGAATAGACCGATAATTGGCCTGGCCGATTTACAGCGCCGATATTGGGCATTTTGACGAATATCGGTATTGGCCCTTTTTCAAAATATGACAGCCGATAAAAGGTGAAGCTAAAACCATTTTAATCTCAGGGAACTATTTATTAAATTTTTTATATTAACTTCATAAGAGATGCTCTTGACCCTGGGAACCTTCGGAACCTTTTGTTTCTGTTCAACATTAAAACAAAGAAATGTGTTTCTAGTTTTCATTTAACTTTGTAAGACATACTGATAACTTTAGGAGCTCCCTGAACATTTTTAAAAAAAATTTTTTTTAAAATGAAGTATATTCTCTTAACTCTTTCACTGCCAGACGTTTTCCGAAACGGGTTGTCCCCACTGCCAGCCGATTTAAGCATTTTGAGTGATCTTTCAAGGTCCACAGAAAATGTTGTGTTTGGACTATGGAAACACACATACTACCAAATGAAAGATTGGACTCTCATCTTTCATCAGAAAAAAAAAGTTTGTTTCTAGCTTATTCCGTTCTTCAGTAATCAACAATAGAAAATGGTAACTTTCACCGAAATTCTCTGTTTTGAAACAAAAAGTGGAGAAAAACGGCTTTTTGTGAAACGATGTTATTTCATGCACTTCAGTGAATTGTACACTTCTTTTTGTCCATGAATGATGCCACAAACACCTAAATAGTGCTTTACTTCTATAAAACAGTACCACCAACAATGAAAAAGTCTTTTTTATAACAAAAAAACCAGTTTATTTACATAGAAAACAGTAACAATTTGACAAACTATTTACAAAGGTGTACAACAGTACATGTGTGATTATTTACAATTGTGTGGATGTTTGAACTACATAAATTTTACTTTTGTGTGGTAAACAGTGTAACACTCGCCTGCGTGCAAGGGGACACTGCAAGATTTGCACCACAGCCTTGTCTCACTGCGAATGCCCCTTCGCATGCAGACCCGACACCTTCTTGCTGGCTTTTTTTTCCGGGAAGTAGCAGGCATGTGTTCCAGCGTGTGATTGGCCATGTTACCATCAAGTCGGCTTTCAGGATCAAAATACGGTGACCTGGTATTTTGTCTGGCTTCCTCATGCTATTCCATCCCAACTTCCTCCTGGTCTTGTGGCAACAGCCACCCTCTCACCACCTGCTGGATGAACTCCAAAAAAGGTTGACTCGTCCCAGGATTTTTTTTTTTGTACAATATGTAAGCATTGAACATGCATATTTGGAAAAGATAGGCAACAAACTTTTTGTGCCACTTCAACGTTTTCCGTGTGAATGGGTGGTACGAGATGTTTTGATCCATCTTGTCCACTCCATTCATCTTGGAATTGTAGTCCACAACACAAATTGGTTTTTCGAAAGGCACTTTTTTTTTTGTGCCTTCCGCCACACCTCCACTGTCCGCATTTCATCTTTGTGAAACGTTGTCACCATCCTCAACAAACGTTTGTCCTGCCATGCCACAATCATAACATTTGTGTTGTGCCTTACCAGTTTCCCCCCCACCCCAAGGCCAGTGTTGGTTAGGCACGTTATCTCACTGGGTTCACCCCTGTTCTTCCTCAGCGTTCCACAAACATTGGTGCGCGCTGCCAGGAGACGTTCACACAAAGCAATCGAGTTATAAAAATTGTCCATGAATAGTGTGTACCCATTTCCTGGCAGACGATCCAGTAAGTTGAACACTGTATCGGGGAGAGAACAACTAATGCCAACATAGGGTTGCATATTGAAACAATAGCCGGTTTGGGAGTCACACAAAATGTATGATTTGATCCCATATTTGACCGGCTTTTGGGGGTTGTACACTTTGAACGAAAGACGTCCCTGGAAACTCATCATTCCCTCATCAATACAAATATTCCTGCCCGGTTGAAACAGTTCCTTGAACTTGTTTACAACGTGATTGAACACAGGACGAATTTTAAATAGTTTGTCGTCTGAACTGTGTGCCGTCTCGTTGTCGTTGAAGTGCAGGAAACTCCAGATGAGCTGGAAGCGGTTTCGAGGCATTGCGCGACTGAAGAATGGTGTCGTCTCTATTTCGTCCTGAGTCCAATACATTTCGATACTGGGCTTGTTTTTATACCCAGGAGGAATTGGAGTGCAAAAAACGTTTTGAGCTCAGACACAGACACTGGCTTCCAAGCACGACTCCTGCAGTGTGGCAGACTTTCAGCCCGTTTTTGCATTGACTGACGTGCAAATAAGTTTGTCTGATCAGCAATGTGCTGCAGAAGTTCGTCTGTGATGAAGAGCTGCAGGAAGTCAACTGGCCGGGTTGAATTCAGCTCTGCTGCGGCACCTCTTGGTCCTGGCTCCACAGTAAAGGGGAAGGAGTTTGGCTGCCAGCCTGCTTCATGCCAGCCAGATTTTTGGGGATCTGCAAATATACATTTCAATATCATATAATATTCATTTTAGATCAGTGTGATGCAATATATATATATAAATATATATATTTACGTTTTTTCTTGGATCCACTGGTTGATGGACCTTTATTCTGCTCACTCTGAGGAGCGTCACTCTGAGCTGCAGCTGAAAGAAATATATACAATTACAATAATATCGAAAGAGCATTTTGTTTTGTTGTTGCGGTGTATTGAAAACACTTTTTTTATACCTCTCTTTGTCGTCTTTGCAGTGTGACGTCGCTGTGAGCACGATCCACGATCTATGAATGCACATTCACGTTACACGAGGTGCTAGCAGCGTGTTAGAAAAGTATCTCATAGCAAGTTTGTGCTTACCTTCGACGTCTTCTGCGGATGAAATACTGTCCGAATCACTTTCTCCGTGGTCAGACTGTACCCACTCCTCCGAAGAATATCCATCGGACTCAGGATACTCTTCGTCGTCGTCCGATTGAACGTCCTCGTGCGGAGAAGTGCTCGGTCGTGCACCACGTTTTCCGGCGGTAGCACCGCTAGCCTCCGAGGCCTTAACACGCGGTCGAAGCTGCCGCCGCGTCAACGCTGCAACTTCGGCATCAACCTCATTGTCGCCATCATCATCACCTTCGTCGGATTGAACGTCCTCGCGTGCAGAAGTGCTCGGTCGTGCACGACGTTTTCCGGCGCTAGCACCGCTAGCCTCTGAGGCCTGAGGACGTGAACGAAGCTGCCGCCGCGTCAACGCTGCAGCTTCGGCGTCAACCTCCTTATCACCATCATCATCGCGGTCATCATAATGGTGCACTTTAGCACTGGTTGATGCTTCTCCTTTTCCAAAAAATCGATCAAGCGTGGTCTGCTTCTTACCGTCGGCCGCCATTTTTCGTCTCTCCTCAACTCTCGTCTACTCCTCGACGCTCTAGCCCCGCCTGGCCTTTTATACTACTGACGCCCACCCGATCTTGTCAAAAGAGAGTCATCGCTGCCCTCTAGGGGCCAAAAATAGTCCTTATGCACAACAGACATACTTGAAACTTTCACCAGACATGCGGGAGGGTTTCCTCTACCCGTTTCAAAAAAAATAAAAATAAATCATTGGATGACGTCTTTTGACGTCATTGGCAGTGAAGCGTAGGTTTTTACTTGACGTCTTTAAACAACAGTGGCAGTGAAAGAGTTAAGAAAATAATATTAATAATAATTCTACATTTTGAAAATGTGTTCAATAAGTATTAATGCTTTAAGACATTACAACAAAGTCAAGATTGGCATTTGTATTTTAAAAAATGTTGACACCAATATTTTGTCCCCGTTTTACTCAAAATGAATATCGGCTTCACATATCGGTTATCGGCCTCCTTGACTACTAATAATCGTCCCTGAAAAAAAAAACATGTACAGTATCTCGAGTTGTTTTTAAAGAGTCTGGACAGTATTATGCTCTTCTTTGTCTCTTACTTGCTATTAGCTACTTGCCTCAAAGTAAACACTAATTTCTTCTCATCTATTGTTGTCATTTAGTATGTCTGCTTTCCAATGAAGCATTCTATAGGCTATTGGTTCTATTTTTGTTTTAATGCGAGCTGAGCAGAGTGCAGTGGACACTTGTCATTGGTGCAAGGAGTTGCCTTTGTGATTAAAGGTGTAATCTTCTGGTTGTTATGAATTATTTTTAAATTGAGGATTATTAGTTAATTTCTTAATTTTATATGAAACATTTTATGTTTGCAGTGCCTTAGAAGTATATAAACATTTTATCATCACCAAATATTTATAACTAGGTACAGTTTCTCTCCTTCTTTCATGTTTTGTGTTGAAAACAAACAAACATGGCATTTAACCTGAAATCTTAAGTAACCAGCAGGCCTATAGAGTTGACTTTGGAAGGCATCAAGCATTCCTTCTCAACACCACTTTAGCCTCTACCTCGACGCTCTTCAGGGTACTGGGCGGCGTGCCATCTAAGGGTTGCCATGACTCCTGAACAAGAAAGTGGCAGATTTTGGGAGAGGGCAGACTGGGGCTAATATTTTGATTCAGACAAAGGATGTCTTCACAGCGTAAGCCAAATACCGCGCATGGCTCTCTGGTAGGAACTCATGCGATCTCTCTTGATTTTCTAATTGTGCCAGCATGAAAGGCGCGCACAGGGCTGAATTCTGACTTAACGCTGGTAGCAAAAGTTTATGTGAAGCTTTTCTCTCCTGTTTTGGTTTGTTGCTCAGAAAATGGCGGACACCACCCCGCTGAACTACTTTCTTGCACGGGGGGTCACGTTAGAAAGGTTCGAGCAAAATGTCCTTCAATTCCTGCTGTTCTTTTGCATAGAAAAATTCAGATGATAAATCAGACGACATCACTGTGGCAATTTCATTGTCTGCTCTCTTCTTGTGCTGTAGCACTGCGACTGTCGGAATATTCCATTGTGAATGATTCTCTGGCACTGGCACAGTTAATGGTAGCTGAGCGTGGCATGCTTGATTACACTGGCATCTCTCTCTGTCTCAGCTCTCTACGCGCTTGGTTTTGGCTAAGTTGAATAAACCTCTCACCACAGTCACATTCATGCCGGCCAGAGAGGAGAAAACTCTCGCAGTTCTGTGGCCGTGGTTTGGATTGTAAGTCCACTATAGTCATTGCTGTTAGAACAGATTTGTGGGTACCGTTTTGCCACAATATTCCAAAAACACATCAGTTAGCACCAGATCTATTTTTTTAACCCAAGGTTGGTCCCCCCCTCCCCCCTTTGTTCTTGTATTATTGTTGAAACAAAAAATGTGTTGTGACAAGTGGCAAATACACCCCGGAGTAGTAAAAATAACTTTTTTTCTTCTTCTTGTTTTTAGGGCCTGGAACTAGAACCTGGCCAGACAGTCAACTGAGGAACACATCCATGAAGGGTACGTTTACGCTATCATGTCAGCATTTATTACACCAGGGATCATATTTGTGATGAATATTAATCATTCACCCTCAGCAATTTTCACTGAAACAACCCCCTTCTTTCCCGGCTCTTTTACTGGATTTTGATCGATTTTGCAAGGCCCACAGAACATGGGACCGACTAAAAGAAGATTAGACTCTCTTCTTTCATCAGGAAAAAAAGTATATTTTTCCGTTTTGCAACAGTTAGCTTTAGAACATAGCTAAGTTTCATTATTCACAAACCTGTTGAAAACACTGTGAAAAAGAGCTTGTTGCAACATGGCCATGGCCGATCTCTTATACTATGCTGCGACCTGCTGGCCTTTTTTTGTAATAACTACCATTGCTTTAAGCGCCCTCTTCAGGTCATGAGCTGCATCAAAGCCTTCTGTATATTCTAGCATAAAAACAACAACATATAAATATGTTTTGGGGAGTAAAGGACAAAGTATTAAAAAAAAAACAGTACATATACGTTTTTGGGACTAAATGAGTTAACAATTTTTTGGTTGTCACTTTGAATCTCTGCATCGTTACATGAATCGGTTGTTCTTGCTGATTATGTTGAGTGGAATTATTTTTATGCTTTGGCTATATAACCATGTGGCGCAAACCCGTAGATCCGATCTTGTGGCAAATCTGACAGCACAAGCTCGCCTCTGTGGGTCTTTGTCATTGTGGTGTGAGCATCGCCTTTAAATGATATATTTTTGCCTTTTCCTTTAATACTGACTAGCTAGATTCAGTGCTACACTTTCTAATCACACATTTGTAGCACGATGGCGTTATGTAAGTGTGAAGTCGGAAATATAAGAAAATGTGTGCATCCGGGTTGAGGTAGTAGGTTGTATGGTTTAGAATTATACCCTGGGAGTTAACTGTACAACCTTCTAGCTTTCCTTGGAGTACACGTATGACTTGAGAATGTGTTATACTCACCATACAGCACTGGACTGTACCAACCTCAGTGCCGTCCTATATTTGTGTTCTCATTTTACAGTTGACCTTTAGCTATGGTTGATCGCCAGTATTTTTAGACTTAATGCATTGTGGCTAGTCAGAGTATTCACACTGTACCGACCACATGCATCTTAAGTTGTTCTATGTGACGAAAGTACTTTACACATTCAAAACAGTACACATTGTTACTTTATTTTGTATCTTTAAAAGAGACGTATAGATCACATTAATATTACATTAATAATAGCCTATCAGTGGTGTTCCAATTGGTTATTTTCAAACTGGCAGAATATCACAACAATCTCGTAGTCATTATTCTTAAAGTGATTATTTAAATTAAACTCAATCACAGTCTTATTACGCACAAATCATTTCACACATCAATCACATCTAGTGGTGTAACGGATCACAAAAGTCACGGTTCAGATCGGATCACGGATTTAAGTCGCGGATCGGGTTGTTTTTCGGATCAGTACTCAATACTTTGTCTTCATTTGTTTTGTAAAACACTTTTAACCATTAAATAAAAATTTAAAAAAATTAAAAATGTCTAATATAGCCCTTTAGGGTTTATGAACACAACTTTAAGTGCAATTTGAGGCAGAAACATTCTTATTTTATATATGGTCCATGTATAAAATACCAAGATGGGTTAAAGTGTACCTAAAATCTAAACGGCTATGTTTGACATTTTCAGTTGAATGTTGTTTTTAATGAGCAAAAGTGTTTTATAAAATAAATGAGGAAGTTTATTTATTTATTTTTAATAATAGTGAAAAGACCTCAACGTGCAATTTAAGGCAATTCCCTTCCTTTAAACATGGAGAGTGAATTACAAAGTAGCCTTGGTCCAGAATATTGAAAAAAAATTCAAGCCAGGTAGTAGCTGTCAAACTCATTTACAGCTATCAGCCAGACACTCGTTGGTAATGCTAACAGCTAGCCGCTAGCCGCTTACGTCGGAGACTTCTGCCATATCATACAATGTAATTAATTAGTGGTTTCTTACTGTCCTAAATTAGCGATTGAATGTGAGTTAGAGAAGATAGCGTTGTGTTGATGTTGGTCGCAACCACAATGTTGATCACAACTACATTAAAGAAACGTCTAAAAGAGAAGTCAAGCTAGCCATCACGCCACGGCGTGGGCAAACTTCAAAGTAAAAGTGCACTAAGGTGATTTGCGTTGCTGTCATTGCTGTTTGTATTACTGTATTTGGCAACTTTATTTTGAAGTTAGGCTTATCGTGTTACTTTGAGTATGTTTCAGCTTCCTTGACATGTCTGAATGGTGTCCATTGCGAATGCGCACATGCTATGGTTGACGGATGTAAATATGTAGTCATTGTGCTAGCAAGGGAAGCTACAAGGAACAGTCTCAAACAGAACTTTGTTATAAATGTTTTTGTTGCAAATTCTAAAATCAGCAGATACTGACATGTTGCTGCTCTGTTCAGGCATGTTGTGACTTGCTGTTTATTGTGTTTGCACGCGATAGAAAGCATGGATACATATTGACCCAGGTTTCTTAAAAAAAAAAAATTGTATGTCTAATATAGCAGGAACTCACATTTCTTTCAAACTGTTAATACAGCTTTTAGAAAAACATGTCCTCAGCATGGCAACTGGCTGGTGTCTAGTTCTTGGAGTCATTTCTCCCTAAGCAAAATACAGTGAACGATGGATTAATTTAGAGATGTCAATCAATCGACAACTAGTTGATTATAAAATTAATTGACAGCCGTTTTATAATTGAGTAATTCTTTACAGACAGTGTTTAATTTAAAATTGCCCAAATATATATATATATATATATAATTACATTTATTTATTTAAAATAATAATAATAATCTGCTTTTACTTTGGAAAACAAACCAGTAAATCAATCAATTCCCAAACGGTTGTTCAATCTCTCTCGTGTGGTATTGCTTAATTGTTGTTTGGTTAATTTTCATCAATAGACAATATCAAATAAACAACACCAATTGGGATTTTTGTAATGCACTTTAATGCAAAATAAAATGTTATCACATTAATTTATGGACTAATCGATAGAACAATCGATTCGAAAAATATTTGATAGTGATATTCCTAGTTGCACGTTGAAGATGTTTATGATTCTGGAAAACAGTTTGAATGTAATATCCTTCACTTCACTATAGGCTTTAAGGGTGGGATTTTTTCATGATCTTTGGAAAATCCATAAAACATTGTATATTGGATTAACAATGATAATATAAAGAAGAGTGATTCTTTAGTCATAGAACTTGAGGCAAATCCCAAATTTGTGTAGCAGAACATTGCAGACCAGTTACAAGAAGTAGCAAAAGGAAACTACTTACCTGTGACCCAAGGTGTCTTACCTTAGACCCAACTATTTTTGATCAGCAATGATTAGTATATCTGGAGTTACACTAACCTGCCGGGTGATCCTGTTGTAGCATTGCAATGACAAAAGAGCGAAAGTGGTTTCTATGAGGTAATATGATCCCGGTAATTCCCTGGCAACCTGAGATCGCCTTTTATCTGCTAAATTCTAACTCAATTATCCATATGTTCACAAATACATTTTTAACCAAACATTAACTTGGGCAGAAAATACAGCATAACAAAAAAAAACTGACCTGGCTGGTATTTTCCCCCAATAATAATAATAATAAATAAAAAAGTTGAATAACAAAATTTGGCTGTTTATTTTTATATTGATAATATTTTCAGTTATTTTTATTTAATTTACAAAAATAGTGATTTTACATATTAAATGCAAAATAACATGAAATCACTGTAACTGTGAAAACACAATAATTCTGCTCTTTACAAAAAAACAAATATATTTATTGTTAAAATGCGTTTACAAATTGATCTTAATTTTCCAGATATTTACCTGTTATTAAAGGGAATAAATTGTAAAATGCAACTTTAAACTATTTAAAAAATAGGGGGTGGGGGATCATTTAAAATTACTGAGAAATTAATAGTGACAATTTTTAATTTTAGTACAAGTTCTTTATTGTCTAATGTTTTTATTGAAAATAACTAAAATTACTGCAAGAAAGAATTGGACTTGAATTTAGCTAAGCTAAACTAAGCTTTCTCTGCTGATGGGAGACTGCGCTACCAAGTGAGCTGCAATTCAATGCTTTCAATAAATCATTTGACTGATCGATATGCTGCTACTTTATTCCAGCTGCTGCTTCAGAACTGAAACAGGCACACGGTTTGATGACTGGATGTTCTCGTGGCATTCTCATATTGTCAATAGTAGTTTGCTAGCCAGACAGTAAATCAGTTTAGGCTTATCAAAGTTAGGATATGATCAGATTCACAGTCCCGTTGACACTCAGACATTTGTGTACAGTGGAACCTCGGAGTTTGAACGTCTCAGAACTCGTACAATTCGGACTTCAACCAAAAAATCTGAGTAAAAAATGCCTCAAGAGTTTGAACTCATTTTCGGAGTTTGAACACCCAAGCAAAGCAAGCTAAGCCGAACGTACCCTGAAAACGGGTAGCCAAGTAAAGCCGAGCAATGCTGAATGCTCACATTGCGGTATTTGAGACGATGCACTGCTCATTTCCAGTCAGACCGTGAATACTTCTGGAGGTACTCCATACTAGTGTGCATTTTTATTTTTCCACGACAATTTTCTTCGGCATGGGCCCACAGAAAGACAACAGTGGCAGGAAAGAAAAACATACAGTGCTACGAACACCACAGTGGAATTAGGAAGGAGATTATCGCGCAGTTGTAACTACCGCGACTACTTCTGTAAATACTGGCACGAGGACCCCCCTTAGCTGTTCAATTTAAACAAATGCAAGCAAGGACCGCTTAGTAGTCTAACAATATGCCCAATGTAAAATACACAAACTCAGCACTGAACTAAAGCTAGCATTAACATAGCATTTATCATCCACTAATGCCATCACACCACAACAGGTAAGGTAAGGTATTTTTATTGTTTAAATACTGTACTGTACTGTAAATGTAAAAAACATAAATATAAATTAAAATAGGAATTTTCTGTTTTTGGAGCTTGGAAACAGATTAATTGCATTTACATTATGGTAAAAAATGCTTTGGAGGTTGAACAATTCGGACTTTGAACACTTTGCAGGAACGAATTATGTTCAAACTCCAAGATACCACTGTACATTATTATTTTTGGTGGCGGTGGTAGGTAGGTGGATGTTACAGTACCCACCATCTGATTTTAATCCAGGAAAAGGTTTGCAGTCTGAGTATGAATGGCTTGTTATGAATACTGGAATGATGACAACAACGCAACCTACCATTGGTGTACATGCTGTGAAAAGCGAGGTAGAAACTGTTTGAGAAGATGAAGACATGCCATTGGCTGCATGTTTGAACGTGACACTTAACAAGATTAACATATATGTTGAGTAAATTTTACTCTAAACAGAGTCTATTTGGTCCCACTCTAACCAGAGTAAAATTTACACTTGGAAGAGAGTAAAATAATATTAATATTATTATTATTATTAATAACAATAATAATAATAATAATAACAATAGGGTGGCACGGTGGTTGACTGGTTAGCACGTCCGCCTCTCAGTGCAGAGGACGTGAGATCGAGTCCGGGCTTCAGCCTTCCTGGGTGGAGTTTTCTCGGGGTACTCCGGTTTCCTCCCACATTCCAAAGACATGCATGGCAGGTTAATTGAGCACTCCAAATTCTCCATAGGTGTGATTGTGAGTGAATGGTTGTTTGTCTCTGTGTGCCCTGTGATTGGCTGGCAACCAGTTCAGCGTGTACCCCCGCCTACTGCCTGAAGCCAGCTGGGATAGGCTCCAGCGCCCCCCGCAACCCTTGTGAGGACAAGCGGTTGAGAAGATGGATGGATAATAATAATAATAATAATAATAATAAAAGTCACTCAAGGGTTGAGGAACAAACCCACAACTTTAGGTTAACAGCCAATCTACTCACTAAGCCATGCAGCTCCTACTGTGTGTTAGTATATCGCTCGTGTCAGCTGGAATCTTTTAAAATCAATGACCAAAAACTTTTTTTTGGTCTCTTTTTGTATACAAGCAAACAGTAGTGGCACATCTCAGGTGGTAGAGTCTCCCAAGCATTCATGGGATAGGCAAATTCTCTCACAATACACACTAAATACACACTAAAAATACTTTAAGTAAAATTAACTCAATAAACAAATGTACATTTTACTGTTTAGAGTGCTAAGTATACATGTCATCTTGCAACACAAAAAACAAGTAATAAGAGCACATTTCTGTAATTATAAGCATTATTATTCGTAATATAACATTTACTTACTACATTTCTAGGTAATTTTGTGAAAATTTGAATTAAACATTAAAAACAACCTGGAAATAAGGCAAAACTCGTTAAAATTACAACATTGTTTTTTAATTATGGGGGGAAAAAAACTGTATTTTTATGAGGAAGTAATTTTCTGTTATTTTACAGTATTTTTTGTTGCACCAGCTCCTGTAGAATCACCCTTTTTTAAAGATTTTTTTTTCACAGTAGTGGGGTTTCCACCCACCCATTTTTATTCAAATTTTCAAGAAATGCGAAAATAAAACTGAATGGGATCGCTAGAAATTCGAAAAAGGGCCCAAAATTCGCAAAAAAGTTTTTACGCTTGGTGGGGGTGGATTTTGAAGCATATCGAAAAAAGGAAAATGCTCATTTTGGCTATGGAAAGACAAGACAAGACCGGATACACGTCACACTTACATTTGTATTCCCAAAGCAATGGCGGACGACAAAGTAAGGTAAGTTTGGGGGACGACGAAACAGAAATCTTTTTGCAATTAATTAATAAAGCGAATATTAATGCTATTTTAGATGGAAAACAGCAAAAAAAAAACTCATACGGCGTCATCGCTCGGTGCAGTCGCGTCCTGGTCTTCTTCTTCTTTTAAATTACTAGTGGATCACATCTCTATGGTGTATACTGCCACCTACAGCGGTGGAGTCCCCTCTCATTATTCGCAAAAGAAGAACAGATCGAAGCGGGCATAAGTCACATGTCCGTTTTGCACATTTTCAATAAATCTCACTTAAAAAATTTGAAACAATTGGATGGAAACCCCACTAGTGTATGTAAGAGAAACTTTACTGCTCTCTCTACACTCTTTAAGATGACTATTGAGGCAATATATCCTCAATAGGGTAACGCTAACCTGTCTTGTGATGGTCTAACCATTAGCGAGTAAAAAATCCCATGCTTGTTGATTTCTGCTACAATGATAGGAAGACCCAACATCGGAGGTTCAAAAAGTGACATTTTGGTGAATGTTTGACCGCTACAAGACAATTATCCCAGTGGTAATGTTCCTGACAACAGCTTAAAACCCCAAAAGTCAGAAGAATTCTGAGGCCCTGCTTTAACTTTTGTTGTATTCTCACAGCACCTTCAGTTGCTGCTGTTTGTTAGCAAGGAATTAAAAATCAAGTGCACATATTGGCACTGAATGATCCACTTATCCACAGCGGCCCAAATTCTTATGCTCTACATTTAGCATGCTCAAATGTAAATCTTAGGTAATTACAATTACTACAGTTTTCTGACATGGAAAAGGAGGCGTTATTCGGTGGAGGCATTTATTTGTCATAAGTGATATGACAGCGAATTAAGACGTGTCTTTAAATGTGACCTTTTTTTGTTGAGGAAAGGGGTACTAATTTATGAGTTTTAGAGGAAACATACTGTAAAGTAGGGCTGTCACTGACCAATCTTTTTGGAATCGATTATCCAGAGCTGGGCACTTCCGTTAATCGTCACTTCCTGTCAATGACGATGCCAAACCCCAAATGAGATGTACCGTCTGCACTTAGCCTGATTGATAGGTGTGAGCATGCTTCAGTCGGAACGCAGTCTATGTATTTTTTTGAGGTCTCACATCATTGTGCACTCGCCTTAAGGTGGACGCATCATCAACGGTAAGTGACCATAAACCGAAGCGCCCAGCTCCGCTTTTAGCCTAACCGAAGCGCCCAGCTCCGCGTTTAGCCTATCGATTATTCCATTGATTCCTCCCGTAAACTTTAGTTTGGGCCCTTATCAGTTTAAAGCAACCCCAAACCTTGGGCATCCTCACAGACATTTTTTTGTCAGAAAAGTACATCCACAGCAACACGTCTGTGTAAAAATGTAAATAGCCAAACATTGGTTTTGGGTGCCAAAAATATGGTTTAACATTATTAACACATTCACTCCCAGCCATTTTCAATGAAGCAACCCCCTTTGCTCGGCTGTTTTGCTGTATTTTGACTGATTTTGCAAGGCTCACAGAATATTGTGTTCTATTGCTATAAAAGCATGAAAGTGGTTCATAATCGAATAATGAGCCATTCAAAGATTCCCACTCCTAATAAGTTGTCTGCTCACCATTAACTCTGATGACAAGTGATGTACTCTGACCACTGACAAACTGTGCGAAATGAACATTTTCTCATTTGTCAATTAAATTATTTCCACATTTCCCTTATTATACCTAGCAGACAAAATCTGACTTTCATACAACACTCAAACTTACTTAAATGCAAGTCTTTGGTCTTTCTCACCTCTGAACCACTTTTCCCTCCAGATGTGAGTAGCAAACTATCGCTGCATGCAATCATGCTGTCTCAGCATTCTCTTGTCCAAATTCCCTCACAGCACATCTAAAAGTCATTGATTCCAGCTGGCCCTTCATTTCTGGGATGGTTGAACAAATAAATTATGGGATTAGATAGAGATGGTTCAAGATGGGTATTTTCCTTTCTATCGATTGCCACTATATAATAGCCCCTTTAATAAGTCCGTCTGCCCAGAGCCTCAAGGTTCTTTCGTTATTTAAAACATCCATTTAACTCATACACCCCCAGCCATTTTCACTGAAGCAATCGCCTTCGCTCCCGGCAGTTTTACTGAATTTTTACTGATTTTGCAAGGTCCACAGAATATTCTGTTTTATTGCTATAAAAACATGGGAAAAAATATATATATTAGATTTGCCGGACACGAACTCAGGCGTTGGCATTAAGGTAGCGCCAGTATATGTCAAAATAAAACCGTTTGGGAACTCGTTTTTTAGGACGGAAGCTAGCTAACTGCATAGCTTGACATGAGTCGGACACTTAAAAGACAAAAAATGAGCTCAAAATAAATTTTAAATGACAAAATAACACTAATTAAACACGAAACGTACTTACCCATGGTAAAAGTCCCAGAAATAATGCCCAAAAAGCATATCGGTGTGATAACAGGCAAGCGTGGCTATTGTTTACCAGTAGCGTGCTATATACACGTTTGTTATTGCGTGAACTCAGTTGACCAGCGTTAACCCTGGGGAATGTTGTGGTTTCACGAATGCAGATTTCCAGACACATTCTTGCAACGCACTCGGTGTGAATTGCAGTCCGTACGGATGCCGTACAGAAACCGCTTTGCAGCGAGGGGGGAGGGGGACGGAAGAAGAGTTCAACTTCCCGCAATTGCCCTGAGTCTGGTCTCTCAAGCCAGGCAGGCTGCAAAGCATGACCTGCGGATGATCGTATTTTTGAACGGGAATGAAAGGCTTTGATCAAATATTCCGATCACGCACTTTTTCATGAATATCGGCCGATCATGAGCATCTCTAATAATAACCCTGGGTGGAGTTAATTATTTGTGCTAACTCCTCCCCTGTACAACAATATTCCGTCACACGATCAACAAAATTAAATTGAAAAGACTTGTAAGGGAGAACAACACAAGTAGTTTCAAAAATAAATGAATGCAAAATTGTGGCGGCCGTGGCTCAGGGTGTAGAGATGGTCGTTCAGTAACTAGAAGGTCGGCTGTTCGAGCACTGCTCTCCCCAAGTCTTGTATCGTTGTGTCCTTGGGCAAGGCACTTCACACACATTGCCTCCAGTGCTACTCACACTGGTGTATGGAAGGTGGGAATGTTTGGTGGTGGTCAGAGGGGCCGTAGGCGCACACTGGCATCCATTCATCTGTCAGCCTGCCCCAGGGCAGCTGTGGCTACTTAAGTAGCTTACTGCCACCACAGTGTGAATGTGTGAGGGCATGAGTAATGTATCCATTCCATTAAAAGCATTTTTGAGTGTCTAGAAAAGCGCTATATAAAATCTGATACATTATTATTATTAAAATTGCGGGTAGGATTTACATTTAGCCTGCAGGCTTTGCGTTGGATGCCTGTCTTTGAAAGCATTGCAGCTTGTGTCTTTCTGACGCTCAGCTCACAGCGATTGGTTCAAAGTTGTTGATGTCACAGATGAGCAGAAACCTCAGTAACAAATCTCATAACACAAGAAAAGTGGGGTCACTGGCTAGACTGCTATGTAAACTATGTCAGCTTTACCACTGTTCAAGCTCTTCTTCCCAATGATACGCATTCTCTCAATGCGGTGGCATAAATGACGAATGAATAAACATAACACACCAATGGCAGACGGGGGTGTCATCGATCTGTCTGGAGTCAGCCCCTCTCTGAATGCTGCATCAGCCACTCTTCTCCTATTGATACGCTCTTGCCCCTTGACCCCTGGGACAAATCAATGGCATCGATTGGAGAAGGGCAGGGACAAGGGCATGATCTGCTGACTGGCCCGACAGCTAGTGTGACAAGACATGATTGTCATTAATGTCCCGCTGGTGGACAGGGTGGCTGGAAAGGCATTGTGCAACACATTTTGTCTCCTACTCCCTTCCCCCCTCCACCTTGCACCTTCTACCATCATCCTCATCTCACCCCCCCCAATTTTACCTTTATATTTCCCTTATCTGTCTTCTTTTAATTGATAAGCAAAAAGAATAGTGCAAGTCTGCTTGTGCAATCTGGGTTCATTGTAGGTGCAAGAATTACAAAACAGCATGCCCTATTTTTGGATGCTTTGAAATACTTTGTCCCAGTGCAGTTCAAACGGATCTAAAAATGTCTTGTGTGTGAAACAGCAAGTGGATTGCTTATCTGTCACGGTATCGGCTCTTGCCAACCATTTTCACCACTGAAATGGTTTCTATTTCCAGTCTAGACTAGAAACCAAGCAGCTAATTTTTTTGTGTGTATGTGTATTCAGAGGGGTGATGGGCGGGACGCAGCCGAGCTCCAGACTCTGCAGTGTCACTGCTGTAATGGAGCTGATTGATCACCTATACGGTCGCCTGCTGGCCCCCGCCGGCTTTGGTATAGAGCAACTCGTAACCCCCTCCCTCTCTGCGCCACCGCCACTATCACCAAGCCAATCTGTGAAGGCAAACCATCCCCCCGTAGACTTCAACCTGGCCACGGTTTTGACATTGGCTGCAGGATTTACTTGTATGCATCTTTCGCACTTGGCCTGGCCTTTCTTCAGACAAATATGGGAAGGGAGCTACACTTTGTTCGCCATTTTCCAATTCGACGAAGACGCAGCAGCATTAAGGTGCTGTTGTTTTCCATTCTTATTAAAGGACATAATCAATCAATGTTAACATTTGCAGATCTCACCCCCTGCCCCCTCTATGTCACGGAGGGTCATAGCCCAAATCTGTCAAGGGTATTGGAAGCAATTAAAAGTATGCGGCTGCAGATGTCATTTAAAATGTGAATGTGGTTATTTTTGATTGAAAACAAAATACATTCACATATTTTTCAGCCATTGAGCAAATGGGTTTGCTGAGCTAAAGGTGTGGCTGTCTCAAACTGCTCTGGGTGTTTTTATGCTCTAGCGTCTGATCTTGCTTGAGCATGAGCTGCGATTTTTGTCAGTCTATGCGTGCACTCCGCATTCATCTGAATTTTCTCATATGGCAGTTTGCGCTAAATTTTACGCAATATCTGTTTATTAGTATTTGTGTGTGATAGGTAAGGCTCTATCCAATCTCCACCAGTAGACAGTTTTGCTGTAGTATATGTTTGTCTGAGCACCGCTGGAAAAGAGTAGAAATTGATCAGCATAGGGTGGAACGTATTCACCAGCAAAGGCTGGATGGAGGGTGTGTGTGTATTTGTGTATAAGAGAGAGAGGGAGGGAGAGAAAGAGCAGGGGCTGTCGCTGCAGACTCCTGCTGCAGTAGCTCACTTTGGGCAAGCAGCTGCAGACAGGGAGTAACAGACAACAGAGACAAGCAGACAGGTACAGACCTGGTTTAATAATGGGAGGGGTAAGTGGTGGAGGGCAGTGGATACTGGAGAGTTAGGGCTTGGGGAGCGGAGGTCAAATGGGGGAAGGGGGTTGTTTGGGGGATGCGGCGGCAGGCAGGAGCGGCTGGAGGAAGCAAATTTTTTGGGCTTTTTTTTTTTGGGGGGGGGGGGGGGGGGCTCGTCGTGTTGGACGCTAAAGGAAATGGGAAGAGGAGGAAATATGAAAGTGGGGCCGAGTGCATATGAGTGTCATGACATGTCTGCTGCCCCAGTGTCTGGAGCAGGGAGGCGGAGCGGTTGTAGTGGTGGTGTTGAAGGCGCTGAGATGGAGCTGATAACGCAACAACTGCGATGGAGTGATGCTGCAGAGGGAGGGGAGGGGAGTTCCCACCTCACTGACCTGCATCCGGCAACCACTTCCCACAGACACCTCAGCTTCACCCCCTCATCTAGCTCTGTCTTTCTACCCTTGGTACCTTCTTCTAGCACCATATCCCTTTTTCCCTCCGTACTTCCTCATTCGCAGCTCAAAGGAGGATCGCAAAAAGCCAAAGTCGGTGGCAGGCAGAAGAGTGAGCGTGCCAGGCAACATGGGGCGCAAAGCATTCAGTTCCGAAGCCTGCACTTTGCTTGGCCTTCCCCAGAAAGAAGGAGACAGTCAGACATCTATTTGATTTTTTTGTTCTCTGAGGGGGAGGAGCCGGGTGCCTAGCGGCGGGAAGGATTCTGGATGGGATGGGGTGGGAAGAGGGGGTGGAGGGGGATCAGAATGTATTTGGGTACATGATACTATGTCGCCATTATTTATCTGTTAATGTTTACTGCAAATTGCTATTTTATGACAGTTGTTTATGGGTTGGTAGGTTATATCTTTACTGTATGTTTGTTTGCCATGCTTTCTCATGATTGACACTTTGCCGGTTAGGTGGGTTTGAACTTGCCAGTTAGACCTGACTAGATGTTTTGTTTTTTATCCTAGATTTCCTTTTTCTTTACCTTTTTTTTGTTGCTTAAATGTAGAGCAACCTAAATAAATAGTTTTTTTTTTAATTAAGCACATTAAGCACTTTCAGGCTCTGCATCGATTAGTAAAAGTCAGCAGACAGTCCGTCAGGTCCTGCCGTCCTAGTGGAGAGAAACGTAGACTGATGATCAGCCAATGCTCGAGGACAAAAAAGCAGCTTGGGTGCAGGGCTTTTCCTTTTTCAAACACAAAAGCTAGTTGGGCAGAGCAGGCTTGCGTGTTTGTTTGAGCCTCTGTTTGGGTCTTGCTGCAGTTGGAAAAATCATTTTGTCAACCCCGTTTGTCTTTCTTTGTTGTTGATGCGGCTTTGTCTTTTGTTATATTTTGCATGTGGAAGCAATTGTATGTCTGTCATTACGAAGAATCACACTGAGCCGACTGGACGAGTGAGTGGACGAAAAAAGAAGGCAAATATTTAGATTTTGCTTGCAGATATGTTGGGCGAAACTGAGCTACTTTTAAGTCGCAGTATTAGGGAAAGCATATGAATGTAAGTCGAGCAAAACATTGGTGTTTTACAGCAGACTGCAGCTCCACGGTAGACTCTGTCGTACTTCACCTGCTCCCTGAGACCCTAACTTGTGAGCTCTCCTGATAAAAAATCACGGGTTAGGCTCTTGGGATGTGGGCGGAGGGCACAATCGACTTTCAGTAGACAAAGATGAATGATTTTGTATAAGAAAAGGACACAAATGTTCTCGGGATCTATGTTATCACTTTAAGGGAATATACATGTCTGAGAGCTGGGCGTGTTTTATTACTTGACAAACATGAAATCGAGAGTATACACATCCATCCATCCATTTTGAGTACCGCTGATCCTCACAAGTGTTGCAGCTGACTTTGGAGCGGCGGCGTACACCCTCAACTGGTCATCAGCCAATGTTTATACACGTTGGTAATATTTTTCAACTTTGTTGTGCAAGTCAAATGTAATGAAGATTAGGAATGCAATGACAGCACCACACCCCAGACTCATGCTGACACCACAGCATCGAAATGCTGAGACACAGCCAATAGCTATAGCCTGGACTAAGGCAGAGCCTCTCATGTGTTCCCCCCACCTTCATCTGGCACTATATGAGACATCTGCTGCTGTTTTTCCACCATAGTAAAACAGTGTGTTTTCCCCAACCTGTAGAAGTTCATTTACTCAAGGAAACATTTTTTTAGTGGAAGTATTTCTACATTTCTTATAGACAAAAAACAACTACACAATGTTGCTACTGAATAGATTTTTCAGCTCTGTGTGTGTTGTAAAAGTTTTTCATACTATTAAAAAGTGCTCATGTATAATGTTAACAATGAGTAAAAAATGTATTAGGGGTGTCAAAATTACTGCGTTAATTTTGAGTTAATTTAAAGTTCCTTTAATGCCACTAATCTTTTTAGCGCACGACTAATGACCACTTCTTATTTGGAAAGCCTGTACTGGGGGAATTCCAGTCGCAACGCAGCAGACATGCCCTCGTCAACATTTAGTTTACATTGTGTACATACATACATACATACATACATAACATTAGTTTAATATTTTTTCCACTTTTACAAGAATATGAAACCTAAACTAAAATATATTTTTTTTGTACATTTAGAACAGATATAAAATTAGCGAGTAATTGTGAGTTAACTATTGAAGTCATGCAATTAATTACCATAAAAAATTTTAATCACCTGACACCCCCAAAATGTATCAATATTTTTTAAATAAATTTGCCAGAAAAAGGCATTTACGTATATCATGTGGTTGAAGCAAAGCTGGAATTCCTCTGCTCTCTTTGTTTGATAATTAATCTCAGGATTTTTCATTGCCATGACATGCCAAATTATTAATTTGTATAAATCCACATTTAATTTGGAGTTACAATATAACTTGAGCAGTAAGGCCTGGTTAGAAGATGAGGTTGAATATTAAAAGGCAAATGAAAACATTGAATTGGCCTGTTACAGACATGACTATAGGCACGTCATTATCATAAATTAGGTGTAATGGGAAAAAATGTCACTGCTGTTCAGGTGTGAGGTAATTCGTCATTTATAGCTTGACCTGCATGGTTTGACAGCTGCTCAGGCTGACTGCGTTTTAAAAAGTATTTTCCATATTAGAAATGCAGCTCCAAACACATTTTCAATTCTATCTTTAATACCCTTCTCTCCATCTCTTTGTCTCCAATCTTGCGCTGTCTAATTATGATGTTTTTTTCCGTCCCCGCTTCACATTTGGTTTCATATTGAGCATCGCCGATGCCAAACGATCAGACAGTGTCTGTGCTACAAGGCCCCCAGCAACAGCTGAAGGGACACCATGCCCCATGAATACCAAACAGGCAAGCACAGTGCGACAAGTGCTGATCAGTCAGATGCTACGTAGCCAAAGCGGAGCTGGTGCCCACAAAACAGCCAGACAGTTTTATTAGGGTCTGTCTGACACACAGTCAAGTCTGACAGGAGCCAACCCTCTGATGAAATCATCATCAGCTCCCCCAACGGCAACGAAGCAGTAAGTGTAGTGAAATCTGCCAAGTATCCAATAAATATCACCTTGTAAAAATCAGCCCCCAGCTAGTTTGGAAGTGCAACACGCTGGGGATTACAATTTAGTTGAAGGCCAAACTGCATTTGCGTCTTCTGTGCCATAAAAGCACAATTTTGGCATCCATGGAAGCTCAAAAGGTTAATTACGGTAGTTTGCATTTGCATCTTTGACTTTTTGAGTATGTTTAGTTAAAATACAGTATTATTGGGTTAAGTGTTTTGTTTGCTTTTGCACTAAATTGCTAATACAAATGTTGAAATAAAAAAAATAACCCAACAGGTCATATTTTTGTATGAGTATATACAGAATGTATTTGATACTGTGTATGGAAAGGCTGCTATATGTCACAAAAGAGTGGCCTCATTTATGGCAAGCAGAGTAAAATATTAAACACAGAATATCTTAAAATTCAGTATGAAAATCATAGCAGATTTACAGTTAATTAAGGTTGGTATCAAGGTTATTATAGTTAACGAAAACAAAAGAAAAAAACTAACTAAAATTCAAACATTTTCATTAACGAAATAAAATAAAAAGGGAAATGCTTTTTCTAAAATGAAAACTGAAGCTACATCTTAAGTTTATAAAACTAACTAAAACTTACTATCAGAGCGAAATGTCGTTTATTTCCATTGTAGTCAATTAATATCATACATGAGCTTTCGGGGTTCATTTTAAATGTAGTTATTTGTTTAACCGTGCAGAAGAAGGATGGTCCAACAGTCATTTGGGAATTGCCCTAACTCTAAAATAAAAAAATAAAATAAAAATAATTAAAACTAGCCGAATTTAAACAACAAAAGTCAAAATGGAGGGGAAAAAATAACTATAATGGAAAATCGAAAATTATTATGCTTGGTTGATAATAGGCTCATTTAATGTATTATTAATTACTTTAATGTATTACTTAATACTAAAATGAGAATTGTTCTGAAAGAGTCTGCGAAATTCTGAACAGAAATATGAAAAAGGATGAAGACTTATTCCAGCACTTGAATCGGTGTGGATAAACCAAAGGCTACAGCTGATGGACTCGATTGTGTGCTGGAGATTAGGCTGCATTGTTCTGAGGTGATCATGTCACACAAAGCGTTGCCACATTGTTCCCTGATAAAAAGTAATACGGACAGATTCATGTTTTATACATTTAGTTGGGATTTACGGCTGACAAATGTAATGAGATAAATGTCTGTGAATGGCAAGGATGTTTTTGTGTGTGATTCTTCTTTTTTGCATCGATTGTCAGGTTGTGTTGTTTGTGAAGCCGTTTGTGTTTAGTGGATTTCTTATCACAGCAGAGTGGGAGGGGCATGAGGAGGGAGAAGAAGAGCGGGATGTCAGGTATGCTTGATAGCAGTGCAGCATTGAAAAAGAAAAGGGGGCGGGGCGCTTTTGGGGGGAGTGTCTGAATTTCCAGACACTGCGGCAGGAGGCCAGACAGTCACCTGAACACACACACACACACACACACACACTCACACACACACATTGATGATGCACCTGTGCGACAACATGGACACGCACATTTTTTTAATTCTGAGCCCCGCCTCTTAAGCGTGCCACAGAAGCCAATTCAATTTTGTTTGCAATCCAATAAAGATTATAAATTGTAGTCCCACCCTTAATTGTATTGGCTGGTGCATCCAGGACAAAGTTCCTCCCTTTTCCTCAGGGTGATGGGAAAGGCGATTAACTTCATTAGGGTTCTTAAATTACAGTAAGTGCTATTCAAAGTGGGGTTGTCAACTGAAAGGACAGTTGAGAGATACACTAAGATTTGAGAACTCTCATTATGAAGAGGATGTGATTGGCAGGCAACAAAAAGTAGAGAAGAAACTTTTTCAAGGGCACACAGAGACGAACAACCATCCACACTCACAATCACACCTATGGACAATTTGGAGTGTTCAATTAGCCTGCCATGCATGTCTTTAGAAAGTGGGAGGAAACCGGAGTAACCGGAGGAAACCCACGCAAGCATGGGGAGAACATGCAAACTCCACCCAGGAAGGCCGGACTCGATCTCACCCTCTGCACTGGGAGGCGGACGTGCTAACCAGTCAGTCACCGTGCCGCCATATATATATATATATATATATATATATATATATATATATATATATATATATATATATATATATATATATATATACATATATATATATATATATATATATATATATACCTATATTCCATTTATATTCTTTTTTTGTATTTAATTTTTGAAGGATATCTTTTTTAATCCGTTTTTTATTTTCACTTTTATTCATTTATTTATTTTTTAATTTTGGCAGTTTTGGTCCTCCATACCTGGATTTTCTCAAGGCAGATTTGTTGAGGGCACATTCCCCCTTGGTCCTGCAGGCACTGAAGCCTCTCCTTGTCTCATTTAGCTCCCCTTCTCTCACCGCCCCGATATGTGATTTACCTGAGAGGCGTTGCCAGGGAAACACGGTATCTGGCTTGCGGTTAGTTGGACTTATTGAACTGTAACAGGCCGGGATAATTGTCCTCTGTCTTCTAGGTTGGCTATCCTGTGACTGAGACTCGAATGTGACCTATAGCTGGCTAGGTGTTGTTGCTATGGGAACAATATTTTAACCTCTTAGCCACCAGACAGCCTTCATGTTGTTCATTCCTAGTCAATGTCCATGTTGACATTTAAATCCTCTAGTTAGTACTGTATATAACATAATTTAATGCTGGAAACATACACAAGCATGAACAAACAATGTCTACTTTGTGGCCCAGCTGGAATAGGTCATGACCATAAAATTCTTACTGTGTTCTCAAGTGTGTCCATTAGGCAGGGGAACATTCAACTTATGTTTGCCCCTGACTGGAACTTGAGCCCCATTCCCTTGTCCACTGCCATCCAGCCATCCAGCTGCCACCAACATTTTCTAAGAACACATCAAATTTATTTTAACTTCAGCGCACAACAGAACTGTGTCCAAAATGTCAACCACATTCAGATCTTCAGCCAATCTTCAACCCAGTCTGCTTGTTCAAAAATAATTAACCTAACCTTGGGTAACAGTACCGGCAACTGCTGCCTAGTGAGTGGGTTAAGAAAACAACCCACCATTTTTAAATGTGAAAACAAAACAAAAAACAGACATGATCGATAGCAGTATGGAATTGAAGAAGGAAAATAGCGATTAACTAAATATAAAAATAATTTTTTTCTCGTATTTTTTATATTTTTATTACTAACAGACAGTCTTGTAAGATTACAACGCATATGACATATGAAATGTAAAAACGGATTGGTTAAAAAACAATTACCAATCTAGTTGGTGAGCAGCAGTCTATAGATTAAGTAATCGATTGGTCAGAAATGGACCAAGCCGGTTGATTAGACGACTAACTTTATTGGTTAACCAACCAAATTGGTTAGAGTACACTTCACTAACCCAACTGTTTTGCTGACAGTGGCTGACTGGATAGGGTGGTACCATGGCCAACTGGTTAACACTTCAGAGGGCTTCGGACTTCCTGTATAGAGTTTGCATGTTCTCCACATGACTGTGTATACCATAGGCATAGGCAATGAAAAAAAAACACAAAGTTGGTGTAGATCCAGATATTTTTTTGTTTAATAAAAGTCTTTAAATTGTCAGGAGGCGGGTATCTATGAGGGTGCTAATCCAAATCAAGGTTCTTCGGCCTTCGAGTACTGTATAATGCCGTCTGTAACGCTCTTTTTTTTTTTGGGGGGGGGGGAGGGGGTTAAGACAAAAATATCCCAAATCAAAGGGATGGAATAAGAATAGAAAAATTTTCACATTGTTTAGACATTCATCAGTACCTAGGCAGTACTTTGGGTTGTAAATAAACAAAAACAACAAACAGATAGAACCACTGATTTATATACACGATGTAACTCAATATGCTCCACATACTGGTATTACATGTACATTTAAAAGCAATTACAAACAAGATTTTTTTTTTTAATAAACTTAATCATAGGCATGGGAAAAGAGCTTGGGGGTGGGGTTCATATTATACATGGATATGTATTACATACAGTATTCACAGGATTTGACAGTACAGTATGTCTGCTATTTGGTTAGGGACATTTTTGTTGTAAAAATAGAAGCAATACATTCTATATTTGATACTTTTCTACATATTTACATATTTGTATAATAATTGTTTTAATTGCTTTTCATCTTGGAGAGGAGGTGCTTGTCCTTCTTTGTGGTCAGAGGTAAGGCACGACTCTCTGTGGTTTAGATTCTCTTGATTTTCGATGTACTTGGCTGCAGATAAGTGACTAAAAGTCAGACTGCTGTTAAGTCTGCATGAGATAATTGCACCCGAGTCATTTGCAAGCTGCTCAGGTGCCCTCCATGTCCATGAAGAGACCAGACGACCTTCTGCCCCACTCTGTCCCACAGCAGTCACTTAAAACAGTGATAGATGTTCCTACCCTCCCTCCTACAGCACCATCATCCTCTCCGCTATGTGCTGCGGGTGACAGCCTTTCTTTCTTTCCATTTTCCCAGAATGAGGAGGAAGATGTAAGAGAAAGTGGGCAGGTTTGAAGTGAAGTGGAGGAAACAGTCCACCACCATCTGTGCCACAACACCCCCACCCCCAACTCCACATCAGTATGCAGTGGCTGTTGCTAAGGTGATAAAACCGCTGGATGGGGGCCTAACTGCAGAAACATCAATAGTGCAACGAAGAGCGGGGTAGCAGGTAAGGACAATGACAGAGAGTGAGGGAGGTGACAGATAGGTGCATACTCTGGACCTGATGATACCAGTACAAAAACATCTTGCCTTATAAAGTAGTGATAGACCGATATGTTTTTTTCAAGGCCGATACCAATTATTAGTAGTCAAGGAGGCTGATAACCGCTACTTCAAGCCGATGTTCATTTGTAGTAAAAGAGAAAATATTAGCGTCAAAATTGTACAAATTTACTTTTTCTTTTAATTTTAAACATATAAAGAATTGACAGTTTTGTTTAAAAATTATAACAAAAATTGCTGAGCTTCCAGGGTCATCAGCATGTGTTAAGCTAAATTAAAAACTAGGCAAGTAAAAAGTTCCCTAAAGTTTTCTATTGCAAATAGTTTTCCAAAATTTCAACATAATATCTTTATTTTATTTATTTATTTTTTGTTTAATTTTTTTAAATAAAAAGTGTAGAGAGTACCCAGTGTCAGCATCATTAGTTGGTTTCCATCCACCCATTTTTATTCAAATTTTCAAGAAATGCAAAAATAAAACTGAATGTAAATGCTCGAAATTCGAAAAAAGGGCCCAAAATTCGCAAAAAAAGTTTTCACGCTTGGAGGGGGTGGATTTTGAAGTGTAACGAAAAAAGGAAAATGCGAATTTTGGCTATGGAAACAGGTTTTGCAAATAAACACTGACAAGACCGGATACACGTCGCACATTTTGACCGGATACTCGGTCATGTACGTTTGTAGTCTCAAAGCAATGTCGGACGGATAAAAGTAAGGTATGTTTGGGGGGACGACGAAACAGAAATATTTTTGGAATTAAATAAAGAAGCGAATATGAATGCTATTTTAGATGGAAAACAGCAAAGAAACGCTACAGTTTATCAAGAATTACAAAAGAAAACTCATACGGCGTCTTCGCACGGCACAGTCGCTTCCTGGTCTTCTTTTTCTTTTAAATTATTGGTGGATCCCATCTCTATGGTGTATACCGCCACCAACAGCGGCGGAGTCCTGTCTCAATATCCGCAAAAGAAGAACAGATGGAAATGGGCATTAGTTGCATGTCTGTTTTGCGCATTTTCAGTAAATTCGCTTAAAAATTTGAAACAATTGGATGGATACCTGACTATAACCTGACTAAGTGGAAATTTAATCCATCCATCCATCATCTACGGCTTTTCCGGGGTCGGGTCGCAGGGGCAGCAGCTTTAGCAGGGAAGCCCAGACTTCCCTCTCACCAGCCACTTCAACCAGCTCCTCCAAAGGGATCCCAAGGCATTCCTAGACCAGCCGAGAGATATAGTCTCACCAGCATGTCCTGGGTCGTCTCCAGGGCCTCTCGCCGGTGGGACATGCCAAACAACAACAACGCCTCTGGAAATTTTAATAAATCCATAAATGAAAAGTTCAGATAATCAGTCTATTCCTATTGTAAATACTCTGTTTAGTTTTTCAACATTAACTGAAAGCTGCACACTGGGGGGAAAAAAGTGATTCAAACAAGCCTTGTTAAGTTGCTATTGCTACAATATCACATTCCATACTGGTTAATTTTGAGCTGTAATACTTTTACTATGTTCTTTTATATTTCACTACAGATGACTGTTGAATTTCTGCATCAAAATAGCATGCTTGCCTTTTCCCCAATTTTAACTTATTTAGACTTTGCTCTATTGGAGCTACTTAATTTAAACTAGAGATAGACAGATTATCGGCGTTGATATTCAGCATGTTGACGAATATTGGCACCGGCCTTTTAAAAAAATCTGATGACCGATAAGAGATTAACTTTACTGAACAATGCAGTAGTTTAAATTTTCAGTTAACTTTATTAGAGATGCTGCTGACCTTGGGCACTGTGTGCATCTTTTGTTTTTGTTTGAAATTAAAATAAATGTAAATGCAAGTTTGACATATCAATTATTATATAAACTTTGGAAAATTGTGTTTACTGTATAAAACCATAGTGAGTATTTTTTTTTTTTAGCACGTCCTCTACAATGGGAGGCGGACGTGCTAACCAGTCAGCATATATATATATATATATATATATATATATATATATATTCCCTCCTTGACTGTCAATAATCACTTCTGGTCATGGCCCTGAAAAAACATATTGGTCTATCACAAATTTAAAGAAGTACAAGCAAAGCTGTCAAAGCAAAGTATTGCCCGTCGTCTCAAGTACCAATACCATAAAATAAAACCTGGTATCGGCTTGATTCCGATACCTGGTATCGTTACTCGCCCATGCCTATTTCTAAGTTTAATTCAAAGTTTGCATACTGAGAGGTGTTAATATGTTCACACATTCATGCTAAATAGTAGGGATGTTTGATACCCTTTTTTCAGACCGATACCAGTGCGAGTACTCAACTTTTGAGTAGTCATAGATACCTATTTCAATTACCGATACTACTAGTACTATTGATACATAAAATTTCCACACAAAAAAAAGAATTAAAAATAACACCTCTTGCATATATCCCAATATAAAAATGGTGTATGTATGATTTCAGACTTCTAGTTCCTAATCATAAAATAGCCACAAGCTGGTATTAGCACCGATACAAGATATCGGTACTGGCACTCTACTAAATAGCTAACACAAAAATTAGCACACCTTCCAGTTTGACACAGTGAGTAGAAAGAAATGTTTTTTTTATACAGTTTTTTTTTTTTCAATAGATTATGAAAGTGGTTCTAATGTTATGGCCAGTCCATGTTAAATAGCCCGATAAGGTTAGTAAAAGAATATGTAAGAATATACAGTATATATTTTATGTCATTATGTACTGGGCCAAGTAGGAAGTACAGGTACTATATGTATTTTCCAAAATATTCAAATGTATTTCTTCTTGCAGAGCTTTGTAGTATGTGATTTGTACTGTAAATAAACAGATCACAAACCAGAATGTTTTCTCTGTTTCTTTGTGTACACGTGTAATGTGGCATTTGATTCTACAACAAACAAACAAAGCAGGAATCCTCCAATTTCCTCTCAA